>NW_006921668.1:3159872-3174114 GCF_000298275.1 Orycteropus afer afer
TGGTGCATAAATTTGAATAATAGTCGTATTAACGGGTCTTCCTTGTAGGTGTCTGGATATTATCCTATCACTGACAGCTTTGTACTTCAGGACAGATCCTGAAACCACCTTTGTGATGATGAATGCCACGCCATTCCTCTTAAAACTGTCATCCCCAGCATAGTAGATCACACTATATTTGGGATAGAATGTGAAGAGACAAGATGGTATTTTTCCATAGAATCTGTTTTTCTGCAATATTGCCAAAGCCCATAAAAGACTGTTCATAAAACTGAATGAATGCACATATACATCAATGGTAGGAATTAATTTGAAATATGCCATTATTTGAAAATAAATTTCTTGGTTTGTCTTGGTTTTCTTTTCTTTTTCTTTCTTTTCTCTTCCAAGCTGCACAGACTCTGTGGACCACATGGGTAAGGGCCCCAGTCAGTGTCTATGTTCCCTGCAGCTTCTTGCTTCAAGTGTAGATACCAATATGCCACCCACTACAAAAATGGCACTTTCATCTATTCTTTCAATAAACATTTACTGAGCCCCTATTATACACTATATTTGGGCTAGAATGTGAAGAGACAAGATGGTAATCTTAGAGGAAATCATGCAATCCCAAGTGTTCTTCAGTTAAGTACAATTCAAATGTGAAAAGATGCATATAAAAAGATGAGAGTGGAGAATACTTCATTTCCCAAAGTCCTCTTGGTGCAAGCATTGTACATTGTACAAAATAATTTGAAGAGTTGTTTTAATAGGAGGCATGACTCCAAAGTACAAAATTAAGTAAAAAGTTTTCATTGAAGTGTTAAATTTCTCCATGCATTCCTAGGTCCTATTATAGATGAGCAAGCAAGCCAGGGTTGAATCAGTGAGAGAGTTATATTACACGCCTAATAGAGGGCCAAGGATCTTGAAGACTTCTTGGAAAATTCAGAAGAAGAAAGCAGGTCTAGAGAAGAATGAGTAAGGAGAAAAAAAAAAAAGAAAGAAATCAGCAGCAGATCTCTGTTAGATGCGAGGCTAAGAAAGGACTCCAGAGAACATAAATATCTAGTATGACATTCTCATGAAAATGCTTTATGTTAGAATTTCCACTCCTACACTGATGTCCACCTCATGGCCCCATATCTTCAGTAAACACTAGAAACACAAACACACACAAAATTTTGGAGCTTTTGGATCTCTTGACAAAACCATTGGATGGACAGTGTTCCAAATATGGGTTAAAGTGGGCTGAAACAGAATCAGGGTGTGGCTGAGGGGATGGCTGGCATGGGGTTGGTTACATATACAAAATCTACAAATAGGGCAGAACAAGTTTTTTGTCGGGTCTAAAGCTAATACAAAGGAGTCTCTGTGGTACAGCTGTTAAGCACTTGGTGACTAACCAAAAGGCTAGAAGTTCAAACACATTCAGTGGTACCACAGGAGAAAACCTGGTGATCTGCTTCCATTAAGATTACAGTCAAGCAAACCCTATGGGGCAATTCCACTCTGTCACATGGGGTCGCTATGAGTTAGAGTCAACTCAATGGCACCCAACAACAACAACAAAGCTAATACAAGGGCAGCGGTGGCACAGTGATAAAATTCTCACTTTCTGTGCAGAGTGGGATTTGATTTCTGGCCATTGTACCTCATGGGCATCCACCACCCTGTGTCAGTGGATGGCTGAGTATTGCTGTGGTGCTGAAGCTTTTAGCGGAGCTTCCAGAATAAGATGAACTAGGAAGAAAGGTCTGATGATCTACTTCTAAAACTCAGCTAGCGAAAACTCTATGTATTATAGAACTAGCCAATCTGTATCCAATCTGCATCCAGTCATAGGGATAACACAGAACCTGGCAGTGCTTGGTCCTGTTGTGCATGAGGATGCCATGAGTCCGGGCCAACTTGACAGCAGCTAACAACATAGCTAATACAATTTGTGGGGTTATCTTTTCAGAACTTCCATAAAAACACAAATACTGTTAGTTATAGGGCCTTGGAAGGGCTGTTAAAAGTGAGAGGTGCCAAACTACAAAGTTTCATTAATTTCAAAGTAAATCTACTTTTGCTTGTAAGTCAGTCAAATGGTGGGAGACTTTCTTAAAAGAAATACAAATATTGTGTAAGACTATTCTTCATGTAAGTCAAGAAACTCAGAACTCTGAGTGGGGAAAGGATGAGGATATATAAAAATAAAGTTGTTTGTAAAGCTGATGTTTATCATTAATTATCATTTCCTATATGCCCATCTTTGACACATTATTTTAATTAAATGCACGGCTGACATAGAAACCATCTCATTACACTGCTATAATCAGATAGGAACCGTTTATGTGATTATATTTAAATACATGGTAATTTCCAATATCAAGGCAAGTATATTTAGAATGTTGATTGCACTGGTTTCCAGTTACTCTTATTAAGATTTGTTGAGATTTTGCATGAATCACAGAGTAGGTTATTGTAATAATAATGGATGAAAATAAATAGAAAGTAGATTGAGCTTGTTTTCTAAATCATTCTAACAATGAGGGATGTGTGTCTGAGGCATAGTATCCTTTGACCACTTTACTCCTGATCTATACATTTCCTTTGGCTCAGTGTTTTCCCTACCAGAATTTCCCACAAAATATTAGAGGAAGAAGAAAAAGCAGCATATCCAAGAAGCATATCCATTCTTAATCCAAATATTGTCTTTCTAACTTCATTCAGAGTCCCTGGGTAGTGTAAACAGTAAACATGCTCAGTTGCAAACCAGAAATATTGGAAGTTCATGTCCAGCACTTCAGAATAAAGCCTAGTGATCTACTTCCAAAAAGTCAACCATTAAAAACCCTATAGAGCACAGTTCTCCTCTGACACACATTGGGTTGCCATGAGTTGGGGTCAACTCTCCACCAACTGGTCCCTGCATTCATGTTGGCATTGTGTTAGATGATAAGGTCTGAGGGTAGCAGGAAATAAAGCCTCATTTGGCAGTTCTGCTTTGCAACAGTACAGTGCAATAGGCAGCTCATTACTTTTGCCTGGATCGTACCCTTTCCTGTTCCTTGTGGTCCTGTAAGACTGTCTCATTTGACCCAAGTCAAACCAATCAGACTATCTCTGGGAGCTTGCATCTATTTACCAAAAAATAAAACTAAACCATTCCTTGGTGCACATTTTCCATTTACATCATCCAGAGACTCCAAGGTAAGAAACAGGTGGAAGCCATTGGGGTTGAGAATTTCCAGTAGCACTGCCCAGACAAGAAGCTGTCAGTGAGTTCCTGCCTGAGCTCCCAAGAGTGGTTTCGCTCATGCCCTTCCAGAGGCTGGTGATTCAGCAATTCCTTGTGCTCTTCAGAATGCTTCCTTCAAAGTCCTTATATGCTTTAATCTGCTAGCATTGGTCTCTGTTGAGCAACTAACATTCTTTAACATGAGGGGAGAGGTATTGACTTGATATATACAGGGTGGTCTATCACATTGGGAGCTCTGGTAGCATAGTGGCTACAGCACTTGACTGCTAACCAGAAGGCTGGCGGTTCAAATCCACCAGCCACTCCTCGGAAGGAAGGTTGGGCAATCCTACTTCCGTAGTGATACTGCCTCGGAAACCCAAGGAGGGGTCGCTATGAGTCAGGGCTGACTCGATGGCACACAACAACAACAACAACAATAATCTTGGAAATGCATTTGAGAAAACTGGAATCTAGGTTTAAATTTTTTTTTAATTATTCATAATTTTTTTCTTTTAAGAATTCTTTCCCCTCAAAAAAATCCTTAATTTCTAATTTAAAAAAAAACATTTATTTCCTTACATTCTTTACCAAATCTGGCATGTTGTTGTTGTTAGATGTCATCAAGTAAATTTTGATTCATAGTGACCTCAAGTGATAGAGTTGAACTGTCTCATAGGATTTTCTAGGTTGTAGTCTTTGCGGGAAGGAGCTCTGGTGGCATAGTGAGTCAAGCATGTCTGCTGACCAGAACGTCAGTTGTTCAAACCCACCAAGCACTTTATAGAAGGAAGATGGAGCAATCTACTTCCATAAAGATTTATAGTCTCAGAAACCCAATGGCGGGGGAGTCCGCTATGAGTCAGAATTGACTTGATGACACTGAGTTTGGTTTTGGAATCTTTATGGGAGTATATCGCCAGGTCTTTCTCCATGGAGCTGCTGGGTGGCTTCAACTGTCAACCTGTTGGTTAGCACCCAAGTGTTTAACCACTGTCCCATCACACCTCTTAAATCTGCCATACCATGTCTAAAATGAAAAGCAAGATACAATATGAGAATATTATATCTTACTTGGAAATTCTCAAAAAGGAATTTTTTAAAAAATGCTTATAATTATAAGTCAGATGAATTTTTAGATTAAAAAACTATCTCTTGTGTTTTGAGATCTCACTCGGATTTTTCTTTCACATCTAATTTGCCAGTTTGCATTCTCTCCTGAGGGACCTTTACATAAAAATTGATTAACTACTTTAGTTAAAAATCGATTACTTTTTACATTAGTTAAAATAGTTTAGTAGGTTTGTATTTGTATGTATGCTTGTATAACTCAAAAGATTAATTTTGAAAAATTGGAATTGTCAAGCCAGTTACCCTAATAGCAGCCTAATTGCTCTATCTACTTAAACAACAACAACATAGAGATATGGGGAACTTTGGGCATCTGCCCAGCTCAGCATTTCCCTAATGGTTTTCCTACCAGCCAAAGAGATTAGCATAAGACATTCCAGTGTGCATACAGAGAGTGGGCCCTCTGTGGAATCTCTCAGAAGAGCTTTCTGCTTCCTTTTCCATATCAGATCCTGCTGAAGCCAGTCCTTCTCCCTGCCTGCCTTTCTGAGACAGAACTTAATTTCAGCAATTGCAAAGCTATCTGTTCTAATGTCTTCAGTGTAAATTTCCCAGAGTCGAGCCAAAGGTATTTCTAACTATAAATGCTCTAGACTTGTGTCTGAAAGCACTTTTGAAACAGCAAAGTAAAAAATGCCCAATGTGATGTTATGTTAAATATTTATAAATTGCTGATAATTAGAAAATAAGCCTTTGACTCATATTTTTCAGCTTGTTTTTTGGATCATTAACATGAAGACAAGCTCTCTCGTAAAGCAGTATAACCAATCTTTTAGAGATGACTTACAACCCACCACAAGCCGGGGAATGGAGGAAGAGGGGAGCATAGGGTTTTTGCAACACCCACACACCTCAAGATAACATTTGCTGATGCTGAGCTTATGGAGATACAGGTTAAATGTATCTGTCAAAGAGAGATGCAAATGATAAAAATTGTGATAATACCCATATTTGGAATCCTCTTTAGAAAACTGGAGTAGAATATTAATAATAGCAATGTGAGTTATAGGATAGAGAGATGACTTCAGGCAATGTTATTTTGTGCCTAATATAATAGAGGCGTACACATTTTCATATTTCCACATCTACTTGATGGCAATGGGTTTGGGGAAAAATCTCAAGTTGTTTATCTTCACACCCAGTAAAGATGTTAGGGTTTTTCCTTCCCATGACATACATTCTGAGTGTCAAAAGCCCAAATATCTGTTTTGGTTTTATTCTGTGACAAGGTTTGAACTTTTAAGTGTTCTGGGTCATTTCAAAGGAGAGAATCAAAGTGAAGGATTCAGAGAACAGAACAGACATCACTTGCTGATCACATCAGCTATTGATGACAGGGGCCCATAAGATCTACTAGAAGGACAGCTCCTCAGTACTAGTGATACCAACAGGTCAGCTGCTTCTTCATGCCATTCTGGGTGCAAGGACTCCATTGGTGTCCGTGGGCCATCTGCCCTTCCATGTTCTTCAGCCATGACGTCCTAATCTCATAAGTAACATGCTAAACACAGTATTTCTTCATATAGCTTGCAACCTTCTAGAATTTACCCAAAGAAGAATACCTATGGTTTCTTCTACTCTCAGATCTCTTAAGCTTATCTAGGAAGGCCTGGAAATTTGCTATCACTCTTCTTTCTGCAAAAGCCCTCTTTAAAGGTCTGAAGAGCAAAAATGTCTCTATGAAGATTAAGGCACGCCCAAACCAAGAATGGTATTTTCAATTACTTCATATGCATGTGAAAGCTGGACATGAATAAATAAATAAAGAGGAGTTGATGCTTTTGAGTTGTGGTGTTAGGGAAGAATACTGAAAGTACCAGGGACTGCCAGAAGAACTAAATCTGTCCTGGAAGAAGTGCAGCTGGAATGTTCCTTGGGAGCAAGAATGGCCAGACTTCTTCTCACTTACTTTGGTCATGTTGTCAGAAGGGACTATTCCCTGGCAAATGATATCACAGTTGGTAAAGTGGAGGGTCAGCAAAAAAGAGGAAGACCCTCAACGAGATGGATTGACACAGTGGCTGCAACCATGGGCTCAGGTATAGCAAGGATTGTGAGGCTGGTGCAGGTCTGGGCAGTGTTTCATTCTGCTGTAGACATGGTTGCGATGAGTCAGAACTAACATGACAGCACCTAACAACAACAACCCCCTCCTTCTTAAGGATCCACTTATGTCCAAATCCTAGTATCATTCCCTCTGGTTTCTCCTTTCCTATGGTAGTCAAACATACCTCCTCTTGGTAAGAAAATAGTTCATTTGTCACCACACAATTGTCTTCACTTTATGACTTATAGTATAAACTCTATTCTGTGAGTCCCCTATGCTTTTTCTAAGCATTTATAATCTGTTGCTGTTGTTAGGTGCTATCACGTTGGCTCCAAATCATAGAGACACTGTGTACAACAGAATGAAATGTTGTTCAGTCTTGTACCATCCTCACAATAGTGGATGTGTATGAGTCCATTGTTGCAGGCCATTCTATCAATCCATCTTGAGTCTTTTTCTTTTTCACTGACCCTCTGCTTTACCAAGGATGAGTTCTTATTCAATTGCATAGTCTTTACCATTTAGAGGTGTGGTTTTGTTTTTCTTAAAAATGTATCAATTGCAAGTAAAATTCTGAAAAAAAAAAAAAGATTACTCTGTATCTTCCGTACCCTAAAGTCAGTGCACCCAGAAATCCTTTCTGATTCTTTAAATGTTAGGAAAAGAAGATTAAAGGAGTTCAGAAAAAAAGTACATTTTAATGTTGAAATATTTCCCTATCCCACCAGTTTATTCAGTATATCTATGTCATCATGTCATCAGAAAACATTAGCCTCCTGGAAATAGCATAAAATCCAGCAGATCCAGGCAAGCATGGCTTCAAATTCTAGTTTCCTTGCTAATGAGTTATGCGATCTTGGAAAATGTATTTAAATTCTTTGAGCCTTAGTTTCCACAACTGTAAAATAAAATATAACAGTAAATGCACAGGTTATTGTGAACAGCAAAATTGTATATAAAGTGAATCCCAAGTGCAAGGTGCTTAACAAATGCTAGTTCCCTTCTGGGTCTCTCTGAAAGACCCTTCCATTAATATGTAGATAGGGTTTAACTTGTTTTATGATTTTCCTTTTCTTCAACCCTTACCACATTCCCATTCACTGCTTTGTCACATTCCCATTTCATTTCAAGCAGAAAAGGAAAATAAAGAAACCAATGAAAAGGAAAAAAAAATTAAACCCTGTACAAATAGTTTCTCAATTTTTTCCAAGTTGTTCACAATTTGTGGTTGAGCAGGGTACTTAATCTTTGTGAGGCTGAGATGTGCTGGATTCTGGAGTTCTAGTTTTTGTGTCTCTGGTAACTACACCATAGAATGCTGCTTGTTGGGTAGCATTGTTAAGTATGGTACAGATAACTTCATCCCAGAGGGCTGGGGAACCCTTAAATAGCAATGGTGGTGGTCCCGACACTTTAGATGCATGCTAAAGTTAATCTGTTTCAACAAAGCTTGTACAGATGAGACAGACCAATAATGGCCACCCCAGTCCTTTGGAATCCAAAGCTGAGCTAATAGCACCAAAGAAGTGAGATGGATTTGGAGGCACAAAGAAATTTGCCTTTTATAAGAAAGAGATTTTTATTATTATTTTTATACAAACAACTCTCCATTTCTCCTGCTATGGAGCACCCATAGCAATTGGGTAACTGCCTCCTCTTCCCCACCCCACCATTAATGTTTTTAAATCTACTTCTGTAGTGATACTGCCTTAGAAACCCAAGGAGGGGTCGCTATGAGTCAGGTCCGACTCGATGGCACATAACAACAAACAACAAGTGAGTATATGGTCTGATTCTCAACAAATCATGGGGATGGGGCAGGACCAGACAGTGTTTAAATCCATTGTTCATGGGGTCACCATGAGTCGGGAGGCAACTTGAGAGCAGCTAATAACAATTTAGCATGTTTACTGAATATATTCAAAATTCAATATAAGCCTAAAGGAAGTCAATTCATGAAAATATTTCTTAGGGAAGTGAATGCTATGTATGGGTAAGGAGGTTGGGAGAAATAAGATAATAAATTGTAACTTATTTTAGATTTTAGAAGTAAAAGGTAAATGGTCTTCTGTTTCCACACTGACTATGATACAGGCAAGCATAGGAGGTATGCACCTAGTCTCTGGAGAAAGTCCCAAATTCAAATACCTATGATATGGATATCTATATGTTTTCACCTATAAAATGAAGAAAGTATTTCTCATAGGGTTGTTGTAAAGATTAAATAAGATAACAATATAAAATGCTAGCAAAGTGACTAACACATAATGAGCAGGAATTCAGTTTATTATCATAATTGCCTGAATAAGTCTCAGTGATACAGATAATCAGAAATCTGTTTTTTGTTTTTTTTTAAATAAATCTCTTTATATTTTAAGTATAGACAAAACCCTATATCTGGTATAGTAAGATAAATTTTAAATGAATATAAATTCAAATTTCCCTAACAAGAATAAATATGCTAACAAAAAGCCTTACCACATGAATGAAAACCACCAAACATTACCTCTCTATACTTAAAAAAAAAATAAAAAACCTCACTGCCATCATGTGGATTCAACTCATAGCAACCCCTACCTTGGGTTTCCGAGAAGGTATCACTACGAAGTACATGGCCCAATCTTCCTTCCAAGGAGTGGCTGGTGGGTTTGAACTGCCAGCCTTCCGGTTAGCAGTCAAATGCCTTAGGCACTACGCTAAGTAGATCTAAATTATTCCTTATATTTTTTGTTAAGTCTTTTTCAGTGTTAAACTATGAGGAATTTTTAATTTATCCCCAACTTCCTACTATCTGGTTACTACTCTCTTAAACTAGTAGGAAATTAAAATTTACCAAATCTTTGTTTTTCCATTTATCTTCTTTCTTTGGTTAAAAATAATGCTTTCCACAGGAATCTCATTCTGATCCTTTCTATAGTAATCTCATTCTAATCCTTCAAAGAACTGTGTAATAGGATAGTTTGGCCAGTGGATTCCTATCATTTCTTCCTTAGCATATAACCATGAGGTTCTACAAGATAAGGTTAGTGAACTGACTTCCACATATCTTTCCATGTCCATAAATTACTGCAGAAAGAGAGGGGCCTCTTGGTAAGAAAAGCGTGACATACTAATTCCTTCTCACTGAGATTCAAAATGTTCTAAAAGTTATCTGACAGACTAGCAATGCACTGCCCAAAGCTAAGTTGTAAGACAAGACATCAAAGGCCCCAAAGAGATTCCATAATGAAGAAGAAATGAAGGCCAGTGGATTTCTGTGACAGCTGGCCAATAGTTGGACAGAAGTGACAGACAGCTGATTCTGGAATTTATCTTTACAATCATAATGGCAGGCATGAATCCTACAGAAGTGGAATTGTGATCTATCATATAATATTGTATAATATCATGGGTCAGGGCTTGATGGCATGTAGCACCATATTATCCAACCCTTGAGGCAATAGTGGCCTAAGTGAGTTGGCAGAGTTTGGGGCTGGAAACGGTATTGTCATCAGGGCACTGATCACGGCCTGAGTAAGTGTTCAGCTAAGCCTTTAGATTATGGTACATGTAGGCTCCAACTCCAATATTATAGAAAGCAAGGCACCAGAATGCAGGCAAGAGGAATCATTTGATCAAAACTCCAATGGCAAACAACTGCCAGATATTCAACCCTACTAACCATGATGTCAGGCAAGAACCACATCACTATTTGGGGTTCAATCAGCATTTAGTTGGCATCTGTGTTATAAAGAATTTAACCTTGCCCAAAGAGCAGTCTAGCCTTTGTCCTTGTCTTCTAGAAAGTGATCTCTAAGATGACCATATTTGTTTATCTGGGAGTCTTAGCCACAGGACAGTTTAATAACATAATTTATGATGGGGACTTTGCATCACGTGGTATCCACTGTACCCTCAAGGGGGCTAGAGACTAAGCGTTAGCCACACAGCATCAGCTGTTCCACTTGGGGTGGGCAGGAGACCAAAAGTATCAGTTCTGCCTCCATAAGGATGGGATACTAAGGCCAGTCACACGATAACAGCTCTACCTGTGGATGGGCTGGAGACTAAAGGTCAGCTATGGAGGCAGTCACCCATGTAGCTCTGATACAATTAAATATAAAAACTCTGAACACCAAGGCTCAGATGAGCATCCTGGGTTGGAAACACTCCGTATGTGTTGTCCCCATTGTTATCAGGAGGAGTCAATGCTGTCCATGACTTACAGGGATAGGACACCTGAAAGCTCCATTTTTGGAATCCTGGACTTTTCCTTATGTGGGTCTTTCTTTGACTTATTTTATATGTATTATTTTCCTGTAATAAATCATAACCATGCATGTAGCAGCTTTCAGTGACTTCTGTGAGTTCTTCTAGTGAATTATCAAACCTGAGGATGGTTTTGGGAACCCCCCTGAACTCACAGTGTGTATCAAATGAGAAGGCAGTTTTATAGACTATTGCTCCCTCAAAGGTCAGAAGCCCTATCCGTTTTTCCTCTTTGTCAATTATTTTCCTCATTAACTGATCATAATGCACAAGGCATCATTGCCTATTTCCTTTAGGACAGTGTCTAGAATTTTATATCAGGTTTTATCAAGCTAATCTACAGATGTGGCACAGGGAGTCATTCCAACTTGGGTCTCAATATAAGGGTGTTTGTGTTTACATCCAAACTGGTGACAAGGGATATATTTTTTGTCACACCTCAGATTGAGGGTTTGTGGGTCTTGATGCTGCACAGTAATTGAGGTAATTGATACTTCGAGATGAGAGCTACTACTATTTTACAGTTCTCCATTTCATCATTCAAAATTGCTCCCAAATTATTGGAGAAGAAATACAGGGAAATAAAAATTGACCAACCTCTGCTATAATAAACAATCTCCAAATCTAAGTGATTTGACAAATAGAAATTCATTTCATGCTAACACAATACGGCCATCATAGGTCGGCAGGAGATTATGCTAATCATGGTCATTCAGGGACTCTCGCCAACGGGGCACCATTCAACCCATGTTTACAAGGCAGGAAGAGAATAAAGCAAATCGCACCTGAGATACCTATGAACTAAACAAAAACAAGTTATCTGCCACCTATATACCCGGTATATAATGAGAAACTAAAAAACAAGAAATCCACTGCCATCGAGTCAGTTCTGGCTCATGGTAACCCTATAGAACTGACCCATAGGGTTCCCAAGGCTACAAATCTTTATGGAAGCAGATTGTCTCATCTTTCTGCCATGCAGCAGTTGGTGCGTTCAAACTGCCAACCTTTTGGTTGGCAGCTGAATGCCTTAACCACTGAGCCAACAGAACCCCTGCTAATGAAAAACAAAAACTGGAAAACCACAATGAAGATCTTAATTTGGGAAAAAAATTAATGAAAACATATGCAGATAGTGGTCCTTAGCAATTTTGAAATCTCAGTGGGCACCCATTCTGAGAGCCTCCTATCTTGTAATCACCGAATAAACTTTGCTTACACCCTGATTTGGCTCTCTGACAATACTAGCTTGTCACTTGGCCTTTGTGAATCTGATTTCATATTCCAGAAAATTTTTCCCATTCTACCATTTCATTTGGCCTTATCTTAAATAGGCAGGGAAGACTATGCCATCTTGACTTCTTTTCTATTATGGATTGAATTGTGTCTGGAAAAAATACATGCTGTGAATCCTAACCCCTATACCTATGGTTAAGGAGATCTGTTGGTGCAGTGGCTAAGGCATTTGGCCTCTAGCAAAAGTTCAGCAGTTCAAACCCACCAGCAGCTCCATGGAAAAAAGATGAGGCAGTGCGCTTGGGTAAAAATTTACAGCCTTGGAAACTCAGTGGAGGCCTCTGTGAGTCAGAATCCACTGGATGGTAATGGATTATACCTGTGGTTATAATCCCATTTGAGAATGGGGTTTCTTTGTTATGTTTAGTAGGTGGGCAATCTACTTCCACAGAGATACCTCCTCGGAAACACAAGGAGGGGTCGCTATGAGTCAAACAACTCCACGGCACTGAGTTTATTAGTCTAGCATGTGTTTTAAGTCAGTCTCTTTCGAGACATAAAAGAACACATTACGCTAACAAGTACAAATGGAATAGAATCTAGGAACAGAAGCTAAAAAGAGACAAGGATTTTTTCCCCAAAGCAGACAGAGAGAGTCTTTGGTACACTGAATTCAAGAAAATAAATTTCTATTTGTTAAAGCCACCACTTGTGGTATTTGTTTTAGCAGCACTAGATAACTAAGACACGATTCATAGATAGTTGGGGGACTAAGTGTTGTTTTAAATTAAGAACAGTCACAAAAACTTTTAATCAAGGTTAGTGTTAGTCAACTTCTCATCTATTTCATTCTAGTCATTTCCATACCCACAGTTGTTTTCAAGATATATTAGTTTTCCATATAATTTCAGTCACTTGAGTCTCAGACTGAGAAGAATCTATCTTGTCATATGCTTTCATGATCACCAAAGTGGGGTAGAAAATGTGTCAAATTGTTCACTGGCCAATAAAGTTCCTGCCACAAATCACTTGAGCTCATTTGTTATTGGCCAAAGAAAGTCACATGGCCACGTCACACTCCAGGGGTGTGGCGAAGTGCAAACCTTTCAAAAACTAAAGGAGGAGAAGGAGGAGGAAGAGAAAAAAGAGGAGAAGGTGAAAGCAAGGAGAAGAAGAAATGCCTAGCAACTACTTCAAGGAACTAATACAGAAAGAAACTTCCAAAGATTGGACAAAGGCACCATAAAAGGCAACTGAAGAAGTTGTTCTCCTGATAGCAGAGACAATTATTACTGGAAGTTCAAACTCTTCTCAAAGAGCACTAAAGAAAAAGATGCAAGGAAAGAGTATTTGAGCCCTGACCTGGAATATTTCTAAAAGCCTACAAGTACAAATGTAACAGAGTACAAAGGTAGAAAAGATAAGCTTTCCAGTCATATACTTTATTTAGGAAAATATCCTTTTAATGGACAAATATCTCAACGTACTGAAGACTTTAAGGCTGCACAACTCAGCTTTTCAACCATATTAGAAATGGGAGAAAAGTATGTGCTTAGGTATCAAGATTGGAAACAGAGCAAAGAGCAATGACCCTAATAACCAAAGGAATGTGAATAAAACAATACTGTCTCACTTACCAGCTAGACAAAGGTTAAACAGAGAAAATAAAGACAGCTTTGGAAGGGAATGAAAATAAGGCATCCTGACACTTAACTGGCAGGAAAGTGAAAATTGATGGAAGCTATTTAAAAGGCCATTTGGGCTTATCTATCAAAACTTAAGGAGACAAATCCTTTGACTCAGAATTCTACTTCCTAGCTTACACAAAAACATAAACAAATTAGCAAAAAAAAAAAAAAGTGTACAAAAGCATGTTTATTAAAATATTGTTTCAAATAGAAAAAAAATAATTAAAATTAGAAATAATTTGGGAAGTTGTTGAAAAAATGAATGAACTAGCTCTTTATGTGCTGGCAGGGAATTCACAATTTTTAAAGAGAAAACAACAAGTTGTAAATCACTGGATGTGCTATGATCCAGTTTATTTATTTTTTGAAAATAGTATTTGTGTTCGTGAAGGTTTACACCTGATTTGGCCATAACACCATATCCTGATGCATTAAAGAACAAGCTTTGCATTAATTTTCCATATCACAGTCAGTGTCAGGTTCAGAAAAGAGAAGCCATAGTAATCCCACCAGAGTTGCTTCCTTTGTGTGACTTCCTGCTTTGTTTATCATAATATGGGTAAAATAGGTGATTTATATGATACTACCATGAGCTAAGGAGCTCTGGTAGCATAGTGCCTAAGGCACTTGACTGCTAACCAGAAGGCTGGCAGTTCAAACCCACCAGCCACTCCTCGGAAGGAAGGT
>NW_006921668.1:3174214-3193008 GCF_000298275.1 Orycteropus afer afer
AACCCACCAGCCACTCCTCGGAAGGAAGGTTGGGCATTCCTACTTCCGTAGTGATACTGCCTCGGAAACCCAAGGAGGGGTCGCTATGAGTTGGGGTCGACTCAATGGCAAATAACAACAACAACAACAACAACAGCATGAGCTATGTGTAATGAGTATTGACAGTGATAGCGGAAGAAAATCCATTCTCTTGAACAAAAGTTGTATATCATCAAAAGCCAGCTATGCTCTGTGATGTTTAGGTTTTGTTGCTATTCTTATTTATACCTATAATTACTAAAAAAATATGTTTTGCTTAAAAAATCCACACTCTCCAGACCCAATACCTTTTTCTATTAAAATAATTAAAGATTTAATTTGTTTAAAGGAAGATGATTTCTCAAGAACACAGTTATTGAGATCTAGCACAATAAATTTATATTTGTTCATATAACTTAAAAAAGTCTGAAGACTTCAAGCTAAATGTGGCAGATTGAACATATATGTTTATTCTCTTGCAACACTTCACTAAAAATGAGAATAGAAAAATAAAATCAAGATATAAATCCACAGAACCAAGAGAATATAGAGAGAATGTTGTTGTTGTTGTTATGTGCTGTCAAGTCAACTGACTCATAGCAACCCCTCCTTGGGTTTCCGAGGCAGGATCACTACAGAAGTAGATTGTGCCTTTCTTCCGAGAGTAGCTGGTGGATTTGAACCTCCAGCTTCCTGGTTAGCTGTCAAGTGCCTTAGGCACTACACCACCAGAGCTCCCATAGAGAGGATACAGTAGTTGAGAAGAGTTGTCAACATGTTTTTGGATCATGGGAAAGTGTTAAAGAAGAGAGAATGTCATGTGTCATAACATTGGGTAGAAGAGGGAGGGAGAACCCGGTTTCAAGCAGGTCATTTTATTTCACAAAACCCCAAAACTCTTAGGCACTAGAGGCATCAGGTACCTGTGTAATTGGACAGGTGAACAAAAACAAGAGAAGTGTTTGACAGGCTATAATAGGGAGTTAGACACCCAAGCAGCTACCTTGCCTCTGCTGCAATATAAGAGGCTTATTCTGTGAGAAACTGAGTCAAAAGCCTTCCAAATAATCTTTCCTCAACTAGGGTTCCAGGAGAAAACAAAGCCTTAATGCCCTAATTCTTCTATTGTATAAGGGGCATTACCCAATGTCCTAATGTAACAACTTCTCTCATAAGTTTTTTAAATCATCATGTAGCATTCTTGGAAGAAGTGAGAAAAGAGTTACTCAAATTATTTTCTGTAGGACTTAATACTCTCACAAAGCTCTGGCTGAAAGGCTTCTCCAGACACATGGGCACCTGGCATAGTTGAGGGCTAAGGTGGAGAGGGAGGGAATGATGATGGAAGTGGAGATGTGGAATAGGGAAAGGCACAACCTTGAAAATCTCCATAGTAAATAGTGACTCCTCACCCTTTTGCATGGTTCTAACCTTAGAATGATGTCATCCAGGTATATTAACTTCCCCTTCCCTCTGTACCGAGGCAGCAGATTAGAGTGTTCTTTCCTGGACAAATTGAAGAGCCCAAGAGAAAAGACCAATAGAGAAGCATTTTTGGAGGGATGCAACAGAACATCTGACCTCCAACCCACTCTATATAGTTTAGAAGCCTTCTTGCCCCTATGTATATAGATCTTCCATTCTGCTTTAGAATGCCTCACTGTTAATTAAACACGGACAAAATAAGATCAACAGATAGATGAGGTTAGACCCCAACTTGAAAATAAGAGACCAAGGCAAACACACAGATAAAGCGATGGCCCTTGAGAACTGAAACTCAGGAGGGAAGAGGAATAGAACAAAGGAATCCTCTTTTCTGTTCAAGTCTTGTTAACTATTTGACTTTCTAGTCTGTGTACATATATTATTATGATTGTTGTTGCTGTTGTTATGTGCCGTTGAGTCGGACCCGACTCATAGCAACCCCTCCTTGGGTTTCCAAGGCAGTATCACTATGGAAGTAGATTGCCCCATCTTCCTTCCGAGGAGTGGCTGGTGGGTTTGAACCGCCAGCCTTCTGGTTAGCAGTCACATGCCTTAGGAACTATGCTACCAGAGCTCCTATTATGATTTTTAAATATGTATATTTTTAAAGAAAGAATGTTTCAAGAATGCACATTTTACAAAATGGTAACTCTTGAAAAAAAAATTGTTGTGTGTTATATGCTTCCATTATGTTTGAAGTTTTTTAATAATTATCTTTTTATTTGTTTTAAACAAAATACAAGTATGGGAAAAAAAGGAATAAAATACTCAGGAAGCATTGTTGGAACTGTTTGAATACACTATATGACAGGGTTCAGGTTTAACCATAACCCTCTAATCTCTTCTGGTGGCTGAAAGGGACACTTAGAGTAAATGATTTCAAAAATCACCCATAAGGCTGAAGTGGCCAGAACAGTGAGGATCTAAATAGACAGAAGATCCACAACTACAGACCTTCAGAGGCTCCAGAAGCCAGTGACATTACTATTTACAAGCTACCAAGAAATAGGGTGCTAAGGTCTTGGGCAAAGGAATCCCAAAGAACTGAAGAATCCCAAATAACTTTTCTGCACCAGTCTGTAGCTGGTGGAAGAAGGTAGGCCAATATAAAGGGCTACTGCCAAAGACAGAACCATCCTAACAGCCAACTGGTTAAAAAGCATCTAGAAAAGATTAAAAATGGTAGGAATAACTTGGATGTGTTTCATCCTTTATCCTTTGGCAAAAGTAGGTTCAGTGATATCATGATGTTTGTCCCTTGGAGATATATAGTCTCAGGGAAGATGTGATATCTGGACTGAAAAGAAACTCTTCCAAGTTTAGCAATGTCCCATGTGTTTAAGCTTTTCAATAATCTCTACCAATGCCTTTTCCCATTTTAAGAATTAAAAGGATTGGGCTTATACCAATTGAGTGCACATACATATCAGCATACACAAAAGAGGGGATGGAAAGGGTAGGCAGACTACCTGTATTTACTGAAAGTCTTAGTCTTGTATTGTGGGGAAAATACTGCGTGCTGTACTTGCTTGCTCCTTCCTGCCTTGTGTTCGGGTCGAAGTACGGAGCATTTTGAAATCTTTGATGAAGTGACTCAAATGAGTAGGCATTTGAGGCCTTAGCAACCTACTCACCTAAGATTTGGTACTGGTATTTGCTGATCCCATCAAATGATTCATTTTTAAGTGCGAAGGTTGATATGTTGTGATGTGTAAAATAACAGAAGGAAGAAAACTTTAGCTTTTGCCATTTTGAAGTCTGATCCATAGTAAAATCTGTAAATCAGAGAACTTGTTACTTTACACTGGGCAATTACCATCATGTTTTTGGAGTGTGCATATGGGACCAACATGCCTTGTCAGATATAGT
Organism: Orycteropus afer afer; assembly: GCF_000298275.1. Taxonomy (NCBI): domain Eukaryota; kingdom Metazoa; phylum Chordata; class Mammalia; order Tubulidentata; family Orycteropodidae; genus Orycteropus; species Orycteropus afer. Next base: position 3,177,587 of record NW_006921668.1, read on the forward strand.
TCAAAGATTATAGCCAAGAAAACCTTGGAGAGCAGTTACACTCTGTAACATGGAGTTGCCATGAGTCCTGAGCCCACTCAATGGAAGCTAAAAAAACAACAACAAATCTCTATGCTAACCAATGCAGAGCTGAACATTAAAGTCTGAAAATGAGTGACGACAGCATTCTCTGCAATTGCTATTATTGATCAGGGCTCAGAAACACATTGCTGATTTCTCTCTTGCTTTCCCATCCGCAAGAAACTGAAACTCTTCCCTGCAAAGGAGTTAAGGTAAGACATTCTTGGAAGGAAAATAACAGAAAGTTTGGGACCATTGCCTGTCTTTGTAATGCTATTGTCACCATTAATAATCATCACTGTTCCAGTAGGAAATAGGAGGAATCCAAGAGAGTGTAAAGGGCAGCAAATAAACTTAAAACCTTCTAAGAGAGAGAATTAGAGCCTTCTCCAAGGGAACTAGAATTTAGCACAGAGACTGAGAAAATAAAGCTGATTAATGAGCTACCTATTTGATATAATTCCCCCTTGCAACTGCTTTAGCCCCCAAAGCAGCATCCCACAGTTTTATGAACACAAAAAAAACAAAACAAAATAAAATAGTGATTGCCACGGTAGGAGAGGTTTTTTTTTTTTTTTTTGGTCTAAAATAGCTGAAGATACCAAATCTAAATTCCAGACTTGTACCCACTGCAGTCAGCAGAAAACCCTGCCAACACAGGAGGCTTATTTGGGAAATGCACAAAGTAGCAAAGTCCTAGAGCCAATATGTGTAGATTTCTTCTCTTTGGAAGTACATAGAAAGAAAGGTGGTGACAAATTGAAGTGATCCACTACTTTAGTTAATGTGCACATACCCATCACTCCAAGGATTAGAAAAGCATTTAAACTGCCCAGTGTTATGGGGGAAATAGTTTTCTATGAATGAGTTTTCTTTTTAAACCCATTCAGATCAAGAGAAGTGGATTCTATAAGTGCTTTCTAAATCTGGTTATAGAAGTCTAAGACCAGCCTCAAAATCCCACAGTCTGAAAATTCAACCAACCTAACTTAACTTGTGGTGATAGTGCAGCCTGAGCTGCCAGGTAGTCCAGAAGAATCTATCCTGACTCAAACCAATGAGTTATCTATTGCCACAAAAATGTAACCATAAAACCTCAGTGCTTACAGAAACAACCATTTATTTCACTCACAAGACAACAGGCAAACTGTTGTCCTGCAACTCTGGGTTGGGCTTCGCTGATCTTGGATGGACTGATTCATGAATCTGTCATTAGCCAAAAGTTTGGATTGGGTTTAGATGGTCTAGGATGTCCTCTGTTGGGATTTCTCCTGTCTGTTTCACATGGTCTCTTGATACAACAGGCCCGCCTACCCTCATTCTTGTGAAGGAAGCTGGGATCTAAGAGAACAAGCAGAAGCACCTAAGACATCTTGGGTCCTAGCCTCAGCTCCGTTTCTGCCACATTTCTTGGCCAAAGCAACTCACAAGCCCAACCCAGATTCAAGAGTGGGAAATAGACTTATTTCTTTATAGGAAGAACTGAAATCTCACATTGCAAGGAGCATGGTTACAGGTAGAAATAAAAAATGGAGACTATTAGGACAATGGGAGCTCTGGTAGCATAGTGGCTAAGGCACGTGACTGCTAACCAGAAGGCTGGTGGTTCAAACCCACCAGCCACTCCTCGGAAGGAAGATAGTGCAATCTACTTCTGTAGTGATACTGCCTCGGAAACCAAAGGAGGGGTCGCTATGAGTCGGGTCCAACTCAACGGCACATAACAGCAACATTAGGACAATGAATCTACTACACATCAGCATCTTGGCATTAAAGAATTGGTTCTATGAATCAGCCAAAACAACATGGTTAAAGGCAATGTCCTTGGAAAGAAAAGGATATTGGTATTAGTGGAAAAACTGCTTAAATCTAAATAAGTCAATTGTTCAGTTGATAGTAAGGAACCAACGTTACTTTGTTAGTTTTAACAAATGTATCATGGTTATATAAGCTGTTAACATTAAGGGACCCTCAGTGAAGGCTATATTGGAACTCTCTGAGCTATCTTTGCCATTTTTCTATACAACTAAAATTATTAAAAAATTTAATATATATGTTGTTGTTATGTGCCGTCAAGTCAGACTCAACTCATAGCGACCCCTCCTTGGGTTTCCAAGGCGGTGTTGCTACAGAAGTAGATTGCCCCATCTTCCTTCCAAGGAGTGGCTGGTGGGTTCGAACCACCAGCCTTCTGGTTAGTAGTCAAGTGCCTTAGGCACTATGCTACCAGAGAACCCATTAAAGAGACAGCCTGGCTCTCTGACAGGCTCCAACCGACAGCACCGTGTGTGGCAGCAGAATACCTCAACTGGGTGTCTCACTGAATCATGGAGAATCCTCTATTCTCTATTCAGAAATCCCTGTGAGCTGAGGAAATTTGGCAATATGTGGGGGTACTGAAGAAACTGAAGCAGGTGGCTTGGCTAGGGTCACATCTTTGCAGACCTCCAAGGCAACAGTAACACTGAGCCTCAGAATTCAGCAGAGGAGGTGCCAGGATCAGCAGGGCAAGTGGTTGTGCCAGCATTCTTTCTCAGTGTGACTGAAAGGGTGTTGACCCAGCTGGCTTTGGTGGTTACAGCAAATGCCACCAGGCCACAAAGCTACAGTGCTTGGGAATTCTCTCTTCTTCCCTTTTAAAGTAAGTGAAATCCAGATTTATCCATCTCCTCACATTCTGAGAGTGACAAATTGTGCTCTCTGTCATGGTACAACTACTCAGTGAAATGTGGAGGCTAAATCAGACACATCAGTGCACAATTATGGTATGATGTGATACAATCTGTGTAGTTGGCATTTTTGTTATCTGCCCTGCTCTCTTTCTTCAGGAAGCCCCACCTTCTTCCACTGTGGTTACAATAGGGATCCTCTCTCACCTTTGCTTTTATTTGCCCCAGGTGGTAAAATTGACAGAACTTGAAAAGTGGATTTGACTGAGAGCAGGTAGGATGCTGGGCAGTGAGGGGAGTCTTTCCTAGGCTGGGAGGATGGCAGTTCTGTGAATTGGTAGCAAAGCAGCTAGCTAGACTTTTCCTTATTGTATCCAGGGACTCAATCCAGTTCACTTCCATGTATCTGACGAAGCAAACAAGTGTGGCAATGTTGAAATGGGCTGGCCATGTTTTGCAGCCTTCACTACAGTCTAGAAACTTCAGCCCAAGTTGGCCCATGGGCAGCAATGAGATCATTTTTGCCTCCAGCAATCCTTATTAAGATATGAAGTCTGATTTTTCAGTTTCTAAAGGAGACAATGTTGGGATGCAGGAAGAGTAAGACCAGTGGGGGAAAAAACAATTCCTTAGTTCCTTCCCACACACTTCTGGCTGTATGCTCTCCACCTGAAAAAAGCAATAATTTCCTGATTATAAAGACATATTCATGAGGATGCAACCCTACCTCATTATCACAGACTACTGTGCCAAGGACAGAAACCAAGAGACAAGCAGTTAAAGATCTATCTCTAAGAGACAGAAACTCTGAAAGCAGGTTAGATGCAAGGGATCTAATGTCCCTGGTCTTAGTTACTTATTTACACAGGCTTCTGAGTTTCCAGAAATTGAATAGACTGGCTCCCTTTTGAGATTTTTTGTTAGCTGTTGTAGAATCAGCCCCAATTCATGATGACCCTATATGTGTCAGAGTAGAACTGTGCCCTGGAGGAATTTCAATGACGGATTTTTCATAAGTATATCACCAGGCATTTCTTCCTAGTCTGTGTTAATCTGGAAGCGCCACTGAAACCTGTTCAGCATCACAGTAACACACAAGCTTCCACTGATAGCAGGTGGTAGCTGTGAATGAGGTATATTGCCCAGGAATCAAACCTGAGTCTTCAAATGGGAAGCAAGAATTCTACCACTGAGCCATCAATAACCTCATCTGAGATTTTTAAGGAAGTGTTATTTTTAGTTTCCCCAAGCCCTGCAAGTGGGACAATGACTGATTGTGCAAATGCTAAGGCAATGCTCAGGCAGCAAACCTGCACCAATAGTAAATGCAGTACAGTTCTCCAGCTGCTCTTCTGGAACTTGATGGTGGGAAGAAGTGTAGGAAACAGGTGTTATCCTCCCTCTGTCCAAACTTCATCCCCTAATGCAATGTTTCAGCACTGGATCAGATACTGCATCTTCATCCCTATCTGGCTCATGTGTCAAATCCTTAGTTGATTCAGAATCTGGAATGGATGGAGGATGAGTACATAAGCTTTGCCTCAAACATCAACACCAAGAAATTGGCATTTTATCCTGCAGGCTTTAGGAAGAAGTAAAGACTTATCACAGGTTTAAACACGTTTAAGGCACAAGGTAACTGGAAGCAGGGCAGACCAGTGGGAAAAGGGTAAGACTGGAAATAAACAAAGTAAGTGATTGATTTAGGAAAAAAATAGTAGAGGCTTGAACTAACAGAGTATCAGTGAATGTGAAGAAGCACTGAGGGGTCCCAGAGACTATGAAGAATGTACAATAAAAATATATGATTTCTGACTCCACTCAAAAGAAACTGCACAGGAAGGTTAAGGGCAGCTTCCAGGTCTCACACTTCCATTGCTCAGTTAGAAAGAGGGACCATTCATCAATATTGGAAATAAGAGGAATACCTTCTGTAAGACAGCACAAAGATTAGCCTTTAAATGGATACAAGTCACTCATTCTGTTTTTTGTTGGAAGGAAGAAGCCGACAAGAACTCTGTCTGAAACAGAAAGAAAGATCTTAAAATTCCTGTTTATTTTTCACTTGAAAAGGATTTGTCCTGAAAAACTGTATCAGGCTATATAAATGCTTTTAAGGAATTTTTGAAAGATATATGCAAAAGAATGCTATGGTTGGCTAGGGACCCAAAGTCATAGCAGGTGCTTAAGAGCCTCTAAGTTCACTACACAATGTTTTAGGTTGGAAAATGAGACTAATAATTTCTTTCTGAGTTTGCTTTCATCTGAATGGTGTTAAGTGGCTCTAAAGGACTCAGCAAACTATAGAAATATGCACACCAGAACCACTTAAATCCACAAAATATTCTCTTTTTGTCGTTGTTTACAGGTGCCAAAAATTTGGGTCCAACTTATATTGACCCTATGTATAATAGAACAAACCACTGCCTAGTCTTGCACCGGACTCACAATCATTGCTGTATTTGAGCTCATTGTTGAACCCACTGTATCAAGCTATCTCATTGAGGCTCTTCCTCTTCTTTGCTGATGCTCTACTTTGTCAACTATAATGTCCTCCTTCAAGGTCTGGTTCATCCTGAAAATATGTCCAAAGTATGTGAGATGAAGTCTTGCCATCCTTGCTTCAAAGGAGCATTCTAGCTGTACTTCTTACAAGACAGATTTGTTCATTTTATTGCCAGTACACGGTACATTCAGTGTACTCCACCAATATCATTCTTCAGTCCTCCTTATTCATTGTCCAGCTTTTATATGCATATAAGGTGATTGAAACTACATGGCTTGGGTCAGGTGTACCCTAGTCCTCAAAATGACATCTTTACTTGTTAACACTTTAAAGAAGTGTTTAGCAGCAGATTCACCCAGTGCAATACGTTGGTTGACTTCTTGGCTGATACATCTATGGTCATTAATTGCGGATCCAAGTAAAGTAAAATCCTTGACCAATATTTTCTCCATTTATCATAATGTTATTTATTGGTCCAATTGTGAGGATTTTGATCTTCAGCAGTAAGTGCTTCTAATACCCTTCACTTTCAGCAAGGAAGGTTGTACTGTGGTTTTGCATATCGTGGGTTGCATATTGCAGGTTGTTAATGAGTCTTCCTCCAATTCTGATGCTTTCTTCTTCATATAGTCCAACTTCTTGGAATTTTGCTCAGCATTCAGATTGAATAAGTATAAGGAAAGAGCATGATCCTGAGACACACTCTTTCTCATTTTAAAACATACAGTATTCCCTTGTTCTGTTGGAATGACTGCCTCTTGATCTATGTATAGATTATGCATGAGCACAATTAAGTGTTCTGGAATTCCCATTCTTTGCAATATTATTACAATTTGTTAAGATCTATACAGTCATGCCTTTGCATAGTCAATAAAACACAGGTAAACATTTTTCTGGTATTTTTTGCATTCAGCCAAGATCCATCTGACATCAGCAATGATATCCTTTGTTCCACATCCTTTTCTGAATCCAGCTTGGATTTTATCTTCAGCAAAAGTTCACTTGTATATGATATTAATAATATTGTTCAATAATTCCCATATTATGTTGGATCTTCTTTCTTTGCACTGGGCACAAATATGAATGTCTTCCAATCAGTTGGCCAGGTAGCTGTCTTCCAAATTTCTTGGCATAGACGAGTGTGTACTTCCAGTGTTGCGTGCGTTTGTTGAAACATCTCAATTGATATTCCAATTCCTGGAGCCTTCAGTGAAGCTTGAATTTCTTCCTTCAGTACCAAAAGTTCCTGATCACATGCTACCTCCTGAAATGGTTGAATGTTGACCAATCCTTTTTGGTACAGTGACTCTTCATATTCCTTCCATCTTCTTTTGTAGTTTCTTCCCTTTTTAAATTTTTTGCTTTTAGAAAGCTTTACTTTGTCTTCTCAAGCCATCCTTTGAAATATATTCACATCTTTTTAATTTTTTATTTTTCCCATTTGCTTTAGCTACTCTACTTTCAAGAGCAAGTAGCAGAGTCTCTTCTGACATCCATTTTGGTCTTTTCTTTCCTTCTTGTCTTTTTCATGATCTTTTTATTTCTTCATGTATGTTTTCCTTAATGTCATTCCATAGCTCATCTCATCTGCAGTCATTAATGTTCCATGTGTCAAATCCATTCTTGAGATGGTCTCTAAATTCATATGGGATATACTCAAGTTCATACTTTGGTTTTTATGGACTTGTTTTAATTTCCTTCAGCTTCAGTTTGAGCTTGCATTTGAGCAACTGAAGGTCTGTTCCACAGTTGACTCCTGGACTATTTCTAACTGGTAATATTGACCTTCTCCTGTGTATTCTATCTATTGAGGTTCAAGGGTATAGTTGGTATTTATATTGTTGAAAATAAAAAGGTCTTTGCAATGAATAAGTAGTTGGCTCTGCAAAAAAAATATTGGAGCTCAGGTGGCATAGTGATCAAGCATTTGACTGCTAGCCAGAAGGTTGGTGGTTCAAACCCACCAGCCACTCCACAGAATGAAGACTAGGCAATCTACTTCCTTAAAGGTTTACTGCCTCAAAAACCCAAAGGAAGTTACTATGAGTCAGAATCGACTTGATGGCAGTGAGTTTATTTTGCTGTTGTTGTTGTTTGTTTGTTTTTGTTTTTTGTAAAATTCTGTCATGTAATCTCTAGTGTCATTTCTTTCAACAAGGTCATATTTTCCAACTACTTATTCTCTTTCTTTGTTTACAACTTTCACATTCTAACCATCATTATCAATATTGACTGCATGTGTGAACAATACCAGACTATAGAAGTTGGTTAAATCTTTAATTTGTTCATCTTTGGCATTAGTGGTTGGCATATAAATTTGAATAACTGGTCTTCCTTGTAGGCATATGGATATTTTCCTATCATTGAGAGTATTGTACTTCAGGATAAATCTTGAAATGTCCTTTTGGCAATGAATACAACACCATTCATCTTCTATTCATCATTCCCAGCATAGCAGACTATATGATTATCCAATCCAAAATGGCCAGTACCAGGCCATTTCAGGTCAGTAGTGCCTAGGATTTCAATCTTTATGCATTCCATTTAATTTTTGATAACTTTCAGTTAGTTTTCTTAGATTCATACTTCATACATTCCATGTTCCCACTAATAATTGATGTTTGCACCTACTACTTCTTTTCATTTTGTGGCAGGCCATGTCAGCAACTGAAGGTCACAAAAGCTTTACTCCATCCACATCATTAAGGTTGACTCCACTTTGAGGAGGCAGCTCTTCACCAGTTGTATTTTGATTGCCTGCCAACCTGAGGAGCTCATCTTCTGGCAAAGTTCCAACAACGTTTCACTGCTATCCATAAGGATTTTCCACAGTCAACTTTTTTAGTAGGTCACTAGATCTTTCTTCCTTGTCTGTCTTAGTCTTGAACTTAGTGAAAACTACCTACCATTAGTGACCCTGCTGGTATTTGAAATACCACTTATCTGTCAGTTTGTCATACTGGGGTAGCTTGCATGTTGCTGTGATGCTGGAACAACACATTTTAGGGACTTATAAAAGCTCAGAGAGATGATTACCTGCACAAAGGAGTTTATTGTCAGTCCTATTCCTTCCATACTTCTTTCCTTATTGGGATTCTACTTATATTGCATTATCCTAAGAATTGGACCTCTCTTGCTACAGCTGCATGTGATTCCTTAATAGTTCTTGTTGTTGTTTGCCTTTCGATCAACTCTGACTCCTGGCAACACCATGAGTGCAATGTAAAATTGTCCTCCTTTGAGTTTTCAAGTCTGAGCCCTTTCAGAAGCAGATCACCAGACCTATGTTCCTAGTTGTCCCTGTGTGGATTTGAACTGCCAACATTTTGGCTAGTGGTTGACTGCTTAACCATTTATGCCACCCTTCAATAGTTCTATATGGGTGTTAAATACCCATTGGTCTCTCAGGCAAATGTTGGATCTGTTTTGCAGGTACTGGTATTGTTAGTCCACTTATCTTGCAGGGTCTGTGTCAGGATTAAATGAAAGTGTGCAGGTTCAGTGTTTAGCTTAGTTCCTGGTATGTAACATAGTGGTGACAATTCCAGCTTTAGCTACAAAAGAGTTTAGCAAAAAGGCACACGGTTTATCACAAGTATCTCATAACCTACCCTCTTTCCACTGTAGTCTATACTTCTTCCTCCTTTGATTCTCTTCCAGAATTAAATGTATCATAAAAATTCAGGAACTTAGATGCTTCATTAAACAACCAAACTAACCAAAACTTAAGAGTAATCAAAGTGTCACCAAGCAATCTTTGGTTAAGTCCAAGATGTTATTCACTAACATATTTAACACTTCTAATCTTTTGCAAAGAGTAAAAATTATTTTTCACCATCAGTGGGAAGATGTAAAGTTCTTTCCCAGAACTGGGTAACCAAATTGGCCAGCTGTAGTTGAATTCAGGATTTCCGCCCTAAAGGAATGTGGTTGTGTCCAAGTGAAATGAGTCATTGATTCTAAGCATAAAAGTTTTCATCATTTTAAGAATGGCAGTGAGGAGTTCCATTTTTATGATGAAATAATGCTTCAAGTGAAGAAGGAGGACTTTCCAATCTCATTTCCTCTTTTCTGTGCTTTGCAGTTATAAGAAGGATGAAAGAATTGACGAGAGAGAGATTATTTGAACTGTGGCAACAAGCCACTTGGCTTTATGGATTCATCTAGTAATCTTGGCACAGAGGAAAGATCCTTGAGTAACAGTATGGAACATTAACCTCCTCGGGATGGTTATTAAATGCTTATCAGTTGTTGTAGAGATACCTAGACCTCATCAAGTCATCCTGCACTATTTGTTGCTGGTAGCTCTTTAGACTGTGAATAAGGCTGGGTTCTCTAGAGAAGTGAAACTTACATGTATATATAGAGAGAGCAGTTTAGCTCAAGGAAATGGCTCAAGTACATGTAGAGGCTGGAAAGTCCCACGTCCTTGAGTCAAATATCAAGCTGAAGGCTTCTTCTGATTCAAGCAGCTTCAGGGGCTGACAAACTCAAGATTAGGAGGCAATACAGCAGGCTGCTGGTTTTACAGGTTGATGAATCCAAGATGGGCAGGTAAAATGGAAGATTGTTGGCTCACAGGCTGCAAAGGCTACAATCTCAAGATTGGTAGGCAATACAGCTATCCACAGGAATTCTGGTAGCTTAGTGCCTAAAGCACTTGACTGCTAACCAGAAGGCTGGTGGTTCAAACCCACCAGCCACTCCTCAGAAGGAAGATTGGGCAATCTACTTCCATAGACATACTACCTCAGAAACCCAAGGAAGGGTCACTATGAGTCGAGTCTGACTCAACAGCACATAACAACAACAACAATACAGCTGTCCACTGGTTTGTGTCCAAGAACAAGAGGTGATGATGAGTCAGGTGCAGGATCCAAATCCAGCAAAAAGCCAGAGACCTTTCCCAAAGCTTTTCCATATATACTGGAAGCAGGGCACACACCCAAGGAAACTCACTTTCCACTGATTGACTACTCATAGCAGATCTAATCATGGAAGTGATTGCATTATATCTGATCTCATCATGGGGGATAACAACATCATAACTGCTAAACATTTGGAATCATGGCCCAGCCAAGTTGACAATCACCTTAACTATCATAGACTGTACTCCACCTCTACTTTTCTTTGGATTCTATAAAGCTATGCCACTATTTTTGATATTTTCAACCATTCATTATATCTTCAGTATCAATCATGTGAAGATGAGTTGTTGTTGAGTAGTTTCTAGAGAGAATGGTGTTTTCAGAAGGACTTATGAATATATGAAAGTTTATTTTTTTTTAAATACCATTCAGACAAGGGGGGGCCAGTTTGGCTGGTCTGATAGAGCTGGGTGGAACCACTGAAACTATAGCCCTTAGCTGCCCTTTGGGTCTGGAACTGAACCCACACCTGTGGTTTCCAGCCAAACAAAAGACAGGCATATGAGTTGAACATTTACCTCAGGTAGATACACTCCTTGGAGAGAACAATCATGGGAGAAAGATGGGCTGCTTACGCACAGTGAGACAGCTCAGGGGGCAGGAGCCCATGGAAGGATGGACACTGGGAAGAGGTAACTATGGCGAGGTGGGAGGGGAGCTGTTGCATTATGGTAAACTGTGGTCAATGGCATGAGACAAAGTGTATGTGAACTGCTGTATGGAAGGTGAATTTGATCTGTAAATCTTCACCCAAATCACCAAAAAAAAAAAAAAAAGGAAAAGAAATACCATTCAGAGGATGGGTTAACTGAATCTTCTCAAAGTTCTTCTATTACTTCATTTAATTATCACATCTACTTGTGTGCTATGGGAAAAAAGACTTCAGATTTAAACAGGTTTAACAGAGGCATTTTTATTAAGCCTTAGACAGGACAAATACAAAATAAAGACAATCATCCAAGATGAAGAAAAGCATCAGCATGTATACAGTACAGAAAGTCATATGGAGTACACTGAGTCACAGCCATGGTGTTAATTACATAGATTAAAAACAAGAGAAATCATCACAAAATCACAATTGATGGAAGATTGATTTATCACTGTTGCAGACAGGATTACAGACACAGGGAAAAGGACCATAATTGGGACATATACATAATTAAAGATTAAAAAGGGTTACAAGTTTGGTTCTGAGTCTTAACTTGGCTACATGGTGGTCCAGATAAGTCTCATGATCATGCAGCCTTAATCATAGCCACAAGGTGGCTACAAGACAATATCAGGAACCCAACCTTAATTGAAATTGAATAAGGACACACCCAGGCAAGTTCTCTAGTTTTTTGTGTAAGCACAACCTACTTTCAACCACACTCTTTCTGAAGGCAAACAGCCCCTCCCCCTGGGTTTGTCCTCAAAAACACTCAAACTCACTGCCATCCAGTGGATTCCAACTCACAGTGACTCCCACTGGATTTCTGAGGCTGTAAATCTTTACAGAAATAGATGGTCCATCTTCCTTCCACAGAGCAGCTGGTGGGTTATGAGCTGTCTACCTTCTGGCTTATTCACTACACCACCAAAGTTCCTTAGGTTTGTCCAAGAACTTGTCTTATGCACAGCCACAATTTGAAGGTCAGAAAGAACTCAAATGGCATCTAAATTTATGTCAAGACTCAAAATAGAGTTAAGGCTCCCACTATGGACTGCAGCCTTCAACAATCCAAGTGCCTCAGAATTTAAGCTCTAATATTTTTGAGAAAAAGAATGTAGATAATATTAGTTCCATTTGATAAAATCATGCAATAAGCACTTAGTAAATAACTACTATCTTCAAATGACTGTGAACAGGATAGAAAAGAGACTTAAAGGGAGAAAGTGAGGCCAAAAGCATTTGAAGGCTATTTCAATGATCCAGGCAAATTATGAAAGAAGTGCAACCTATGGTATTGAATACAGGGAAAATAATAGATTTGGCAGGTTTTTCCATTAGTATATGAAAGCTGAACAATGAAAAAGGAAGACAGAAAAAGAACTGATGTGTTCCAAGAATATCCCACGCACTTCCAAAAGAATGAACAAATCAATTTTAGAAGAAATATAACCTAAACATTCCTTAGAAGAAGGGGGGTGAGACTTCAGCTCATTTACCTTAAATACATCATCCGAAAAGACCAAGCATTCAAAAAGGGCATCATGTTTGATAAAGCAGAGTATCAATGGAAACCTTCAAGAGATGGATTGGCACAATGGCCTCAAAAATGAATTCAACAATCGATCCATCATGAAGAGAGCACAGAATCTGGCAACACTTCATTCTCTTACATTTAAGGTTGCCAGGAGTCAGAGTCAATTTGATAGTAACTAACAACAATCAGGGGAAACTAATAGTACAGGGTGGCAAATGATTGATTGGAGAAGGAAAGCTGAGGGAATGGAAAAAGGAAACATCAAAACTTTTCCCTCGGGCAGCACGGCAGGAAGCAGTGTTGTTCTCTGTAGGAAAGCATGTCAGACATGGGGAAGGGCATGTGGGACCAAAGTAAAACAAAAAAGCATGGGAGCACTAAAAAAACAAGGATACTCCCACTGATAAGAGTGTGGGGGATTTACAGCAGCATCGTGACAGATTAGGTTGGGAAGGCAGGCTACAGTGAGAGATTAAGGCCCTGAATGCCAAGCACGGAGTTTGAACTTAAATTGAATAAGCTATGGGAAAGTTTTGAAGTGATAAAGTCAAATTGTTGGAGCAGTTTTCTTGGAAAATTAACCTGATCAATGAAGAGACTATAATTCAACAAGGTTAAAGGGTAAAATACCTAGTTAGTGTCAGAGATGAGACTTAAATACAAATCTGTTGATTCCTACTCTATTCCAGGCATCTAGGAGGAACCTCACCTGCCTCTTGAAACTCCAGATATACACACCTCATTAGCCTTTATATTTAGCTTGGGCCAGATGTTTAACACATTAAGAGAATGGATGGTCACTTTACTTATTTTTTTAGTAACTCTGAAGAGCCAAATTCAATCTTGTTCCAAACAAGATTGGATAAATGCTAAAAAATAATTGCTGTTGCTAAATGAAATGTAGACAATTATAGTGGTTTATAAGGTCTATTGTTGTTGTTGTTGTTATATGCTGTCAAGTCATTTCCAACTCATAGTGACTCCTCCTTGTGTTTCCGAGGGAGTATCACTACAGAACTAAATTGCCCAACCTTCCTTCCGAGGAGTGGCTGGTGGGTTTGAACCAACAGCCTTCTGGTTAGCAATCAAATGCATTAGGCACTATGCCACCAGAGCTCCCTTTATATGGTCTAGGTGGGAATAATAAACTAGCTGCAAATACAAGTTAGTATTATTAATAAGACACCAATAATAAGAGTTACCTTTTGCTTAATTTTCACTCTGTGGTAGGGGTTATTTCGTAAATGATTTCATATTGCCTTTATAAATACCATTTGACAAATGAGGAAAATGAGATTTAGAAATGCTAAGTAATTTGTAGGTAGTAAATGGTAGAATCAAGATAAAGCTCAGTTCTAACTCCAGAATCTGAGCTCGTACATAATCTGCTATCTTATTGCTTAGCAGAGTTTGACAAAGAGAATTCAAGAGAAGTTACAAAGAAAGCAGCAGAGTTTTGTTTAGTTTTTTTTTTTTTTTTTTTTCAAATGGCAATAAACAGTAATTTTCTTGTGACAGTACAGGCCATTATAGCAGACAATTGTCTTTTACTCAGAACCATAGTTAAGAACCTACCAACTCAATTGTAACTGAACCATTTAGGGCAGAACGGCAAGTTCCCATTATACTGGAAATAAAGATTGGAGAAGAGGACAGAATAAAAGGGAATGGATTGCTACAAACCTCATTTATTTTAAATAAGCAGTTTGATGGGCAAAAACAATCAGGAAGTTAAAGTAAATCAAATTCTAATCAGAGTGTGTGCTACATGCATGTGTGTGTGTGTGCATAGATAGATACTTGCTTAGACCTTGAGGGAAAACACTGGAAGCCCAAACATATAAAACCAACACAAAGCCATAGTCTTTCCTATTAACTTCTCAGAACTATTATTTTCATTCAAAAAAAAAATGCTCATATGTTTATTCTTCCTTTTTATTAAGGCCATTGGGTAGATATTTTTATGACTATCATTATTTGCTAAAGTGAATTTAATAGAAAAAAACCCATGGCATCAAAATGATGAGTATTTCAAGCAAACATTTTGTAACATAATTTTACCACAATATCCCTCTTTACTATGTTTATTCCTGATCATACAATGAATTTTAAATCTGCTCTTTTTGTGATCCATCTGTTGAAAAGAATGAAAGTTGAACTTGATGTCTACTTGAACGGTCTCTGAGAGTCAATGCCCACCCAGGAGAAGCTCCCATGCTGGGCCACATCCCTGTTAACTGAGCAGGAATTTTGGGAAAAAGGAATCATAAAAAAATACCATGATCAAAGCAACATATGGAGAAAGGAAAGGGAGAGAGACTTAGCAATAAAATAATGAAAAAAATAAAAGCACCATGATAAGAGTAAGCAAAAAATATATCTTTTTATCCTAGAACTGATTCTTTGATTTTTGCCAAAATTATTGACCTAATGTTCTCTATTTCTTGATATTTTCTGGATTATTTCAAAGTGTTTGCCCACTATAATGTCAAATTAGGTAACCATATGGCCAGTCCAATCAGTTGCAAAGTAATTAATTATATATGGCCTCTCCAAAATGAGCAAGTCAGGAGACTTTGATTCAGAGGAAGTGTATAGAGAGGATAATGAGAATGAAAGAAAAAGTGCAATGAGGTGGGGGAGGGAAACCACTCACAAACATAAGAAAGGGTTCCTTAGGAAATGAGGAAAATGTTTAAATTTTATATTTAAGATACATAATGCAAAAAATACATAATGCAACTAAAGTTGTTTAAGAAGAAATTAGTAAATCTCAAAGACAGTGTTATGATATTTAACATATTTAGAAACATGTTAAATTGTGAAACTAAATACATTTTTTTAAAAAAACTGAAAATATCAAATAAAAAAATATGGTATTCTTTATAATAGACTGGCATTTAATATTATATTAGTCTTGACTGCTAACCAGAAGGTTGGTGGTTCACCCACCAGTCACTCTGTGGAAGGAAGACCAGGCATCTACTTCCATAAAGATTTACAACCTCAGAAACCCAATGGGGGTTGCTATGAGTTGTGATCGACTCGATGGCAGTGGGTTTGGAGATATATA
>NW_006921668.1:3193373-3198247 GCF_000298275.1 Orycteropus afer afer
CCTACCAAGCATGACATCCTTCTCCAGGGAATGGTCCCTTCTTACAACATGACCAAAATAGGTGAGACGAAGTCTGGCCATTCTTGCTTCCAATATGTCATAAGACTTGATAAAGAAAATTTAAAAAACTGCATCTAGAAATCAAATCACCAAAAATTCACAATAACTCTTCTTTTCCTGATTTTTCTGTAAGTAACAGTTTTACATTAGAAAACTTAGAAGGACTTTCCACAGAATCACAGATTTGGAAAAAACCTCCAGCATTTGTCTAAACATTTACATTTCTCCAGACAATGATTCTAAACCAAGAAAAAAATTATTCTTGCTTAGACTTTTCTTACAAAGCCAGAAAAAGAGGTTCTACAATCTGTCTCCAAAATGCCTATCAGTCAATTCCTATCAACCTTGAAAGATAATATTAACCCTAACATGAGACCAATAAAAACAAAACAATCATGTTTCAAAAAAGTATTTTTCCTAAATATTATTGTCTTTAGGAGCTGTGGTGGAGTAGTGCCTGAGGCATTTGACTGCTAACCAGAAGTCTGGTGGCTCAAACCCACCAGCCACTCCTCGGAAGGAAGATGAAGCAATCAACTTCCGCAGCGATATTGCCTCAGAAACACAAAGAGGGGTCTCTGTGAGTCAAATCTGACTCCAGGAGTGAGTTTGTTTATTATTATTATTATTATCTTTTGAAATTATATTAATTTATAGCATTTTTCTTCTGATTAAAAATGTAAGTTAAATTATTGGCAGCTTATTTTGCTAAAAGAAAAAATATTTAGATTAAGTCAAAAGGCCAACTAGCCCAAGGAGGAGCTTGGGAAAGTCTCAGACAAGCAACACTATGTGTAGAACCTGAATCTAGTGTAAGCAAACTATGAACTGAGGGACTTGCTAGTTGAGTTACCACAGCTAATGTATGTCCAGAAATGTCATTAACATGCCTGGGAATAATCTGTCCACCACCTGACAGTGTGTCACAGTGCTGTGGTTTCTGTGTTGCTTTGATGCTGGAAGCTATGTCACCAGTATTTCACATACCAGCAGAGTCACCCATGGTGGACAGATTTCAGAGGAGCTTCTTGACTAAGACAGACTAAGAAGAAAGACTTGGTAATCTACTTCCCAAAATTAAACAAAGAAAATCCCAATGGATCTGTATCACAGACTATTGCTTGAGACTTTGATTCTCCTACTTTGGACACATGTTAAGAAGAGACTGATCACTAGAGAAGGACATCATGTTTGGTAAAGTGGTGGGCCAGTGAAGGCTATGGAAGCCCTCAATGAAACGGAGTAATACAATGGCCAATGGACACAAACAACAATCATGAATATGGCATAGGATGGAGCAATATTTCGTTCTGTTATATATGGCATCACTGTAAGTCAAAGCCAACTCAACAGCAACAAATAAGAAGTATAAGCTATAGTCACAACCTTCAATTCACAGACCAGCTTCTTTGTAAGAGAGAAGATGAAAGGCTAAGAGAACTCTTCCTCCGTAATCAACGCTCCTCAGGATTTTAGCTTACAGGCTATAGAAAAGGCAGAGCACAGTCTGCAGAAGCCACATCCTTGCCAGAAATAGTGCCCCCTTCTGAGCCCTCTACATGTCCTTTCACTCTCTGCCTCCTTTAAAGTTTGCCTCATATTTTCAGACCTACAACTGATAAGTACTTACTATGCCTCTATTTTGTACTGGGAAGATGCTGTTGTTGAATATAGCATAAAAACATTTTTGCTCAGTTTCCACCATAAAACCCACACAAGAAACAACCAAAAATATCTAAAAATACAGAGGAAAATCTCCAATTTAGGCAAAAAACAGAAACTGTCACAACCACAAACCACACACCCAGAAGCCAATCTGCTAGGTATTGTGCATTCTGTGCTGAGGGAGGTAGCACAGCTCCTTGGACAGAGGCAGGACGTGGATGTCCCCTGAAATAAGTGAGGGCATGTTCAATAATTTTTGTACTATAACCAGGAGTTCTTGGCATAAGGTCAGATCATGGGAGAGGCAGGAAATGATTCTGGACAGTTTTAGTGCAACATTACGAAACTGAAGAGAGGAGAGGGAGCTAAAAGATACAGCATAGCATTTGCTTTTTCTGTGTGATAATCCAGCCTCTTCCCCCCTGGGAAATAGTGAGGGATGAAGCAGAGGAGAGGGAGGAGAGGGAGGAGAGGAAACGGGAATGGGGAGAGATCAGCCCAGGGAGCCCATGAGCCAAATAGCTTTACTGTCAGCCACACTGCCCTCTGTCCATGGCAAAACAATGGAGAATTGTACTCTCAGGCAAAAAAAAAAAAAGAATGTAACTTTGGGGAGAACATTTTCCAATAAAAAAAATCCTAAACTGGCAGAAGATATCCATGATTCACTCCACAACTACTACCCAGCTGTCATGGAGTTAATTCTGACTCATGAAAATCCCATGTGGGTCAGAGGAGAGCTGTGTGTCAAAGCAGAACTGTGCTCCATGCAGTTTTTAATGGCTGAATTTTCAGAAGTTGATTGCCAGAACTTTCTTCCAAGATGCCTCGAGGTAGACTTGAATTTTCAATCTTTTTGGTTAGCAGTGGAGTGTGTTAACCATTTGCACTACCCAGAGACTCCGCATCACTAATACTACCCCATGCCCAGCAACCTTCTCCACAAATGAACACTCATATGTACACACACACGCACACACAGACACACAGACACAATCAGGCCAAGAACCAGATTGAGGTAAGTGAGGGGCACAGAATGACTGAGGAAGTAAGTTGCCTCCTTAAATATTGTGCCCTGGGCACCTTGCTTGCCACCCTTGTGCTGGCTTGACACACAAAAATACACCTATTTCTATAAACAGTTGGTCCCAATCAAAATAGTACAATAAACATATGAAAGGAAAAAGATGAAGAGAACAGACAAATAGTTCCTCTTGGTCACATACAAAGAACAGGCAAAAATATCAGGGGAAAATAAACCCAAAGAAAACAGTTCAAAGAAAAGCTTATTAGACTATAGAAGAATATGAAATACAAGTAGGCAGAGATCAGGAAATAAATACAAGAGAGAAAGACAAACATTTCAGAAATAAAAGCCACATTGGAAAAAAATTTTTAAATGAAGTAAGCAAAAGTGAAGATATCCTCAGGGATACAATGAATAGGTTTGGAAAAATTAACAATAGGCTTGGAAAAGAATAAGAATATAAAACTAAATCTACAAAAGGTGATAGAAATGGAAGATAGGCCAAAGAGATTTAAGTCTGTTGCCACTGAGTTGATTTCTACTCATAGCAACCCTATAGGACAGAGTAGAACTGCCTCTTAGAGTTTCCAAGGCTGGAAGTTTGCTTGTGAAGTAGACTGCTGCATCTTTCTCTCATGAACTGCGGGTGGGTTCAAACCACCAGCCTTTCAGTAAGCCTTTAGCAAACGTATAATTATTATTCTTCAAGAACAGAGCAAATGGAACAGAAAAAGAAAATACAAAGATATCACAGGAAAAAAAAAATGGAAAGGTTCTTGAACTAAATCCTTCCCTTTATAAACTGTAAGATTACATAATGTAACTGAAAAGACACACCCAGAATACAAGTGTGAGTATGCATTCCCTTCCCTGGTCTCTGGACAGCCTGACTATTTTACTTGTGCAGATTTCATTATTATCACTACTGGTTTTTAAGAAACATTGCTAGATTCTTATGTTTCAAATAAAATTGTGTTGAAAACAAAAAGTCCTTTTCTGTTTCATGGAGTTCCTAAACCTTCTGATTGTTACCAACATGAAATTTCGGTTCAAAGCTACCTTAAATTAATTATTTTCTAAATCCAGTCTACTTTAAGTTTATGTCACTGGGCTCCAGCTGGTTGCTACACTGAAAACTTGAAACAAGAATATCTGACTGCCTACTCCTCGAGCTTGGTTGGTGGTAGGTCAGACTATATACATCTTTCAAAGAAGGAGAGTCCTATTTCACAAGGGAAGATAAGGCATAGCAAGACAAGATGTTGATTCCTATTTTAGAAGAGATGGAATTATTTCTGTTGCTCCTTCTTTTAGTTAATCAAAGTGAAATTCTATAAGTCAATCTCATTTTCTAGTTCTTTGATCTGTTGGCGTTCAAATAATATTTATTTCTTCTTCTGTTTTTTTTCCATGTTGGAAAATTCCACCATACATTGATTTCTCCCCTCTCCTCTCAGTATATCCAGGTAGTGATCATACTTCCTTTCTCATTTGCACAAGCCCACCTTTGCCTTTTCTCATTTGCACCAAAGCCACCATGGGGCCCGGCTCTCTCTACAATTCTTGTTGACACACATGGCAACCTCATTTATTGCAGAGCGGAACCAAGCTTTTTTTGTTTTTTAGATGTACTCTTTATGGAAGCAGATAGCCAGGCCTTTCTTCCACAGTGCCACTGTGTGGGTTCAAACTGCAAATTTTTAGGTTAATTGTCAAGAAAACCAAAGCCAGCCCCACTGCCATCAAGTCGATTTCAACTCATAGCAAGCAACCTGAAAATTCCTTGAAAACCCCCATAGCAGCTATGTCACTGAATGGTAAGCAATATCCCAACTAACGTTCACACTGTGCTCACCAGTGTGTCTGGCTTTCAAAAGCATGTTCTTTAATGACCTGTAGGTCTTGAGTAATACCAGCAGTTAACACACTCAGATGCAAACTAAAAGATTAGAGGTTTGTAGGTTTGATTCCACCCAGAGACACCTTGGAAGAAAGACCTGGTGAAAAGTCAGTCATTGAAAATACCATGGAGCACAGTCTACTGTGACACACAAGGAATTGCCATGAGTTGATGTTGACTTGACAGCAACTGGTGCTTTTTCATTAAAAAAAAAAAAAAAAA
>NW_006921668.1:3198405-3204681 GCF_000298275.1 Orycteropus afer afer
TCAAACCCACCAGCCACTCCTTGGAAGGAAGGTTGGGCAATCTACTTTCGTAGTGATACTGCCTCGGAAACCCAAGGAGAGGTCGCTATAAGTCAGGTCTGACTCAACGGCATATAACAACAACAACAGTCTACTGTCAGTCTGCATGAAACAGCCACTCCATAGAAGGAAGATGGGGAAATCTACTTCCTTAAAGATTTACCTCCTTAGAAACCCAATGGGGGTCACTATGAATCGGAATCAACTTGATGGCAGTGAGTTGTTGTTGTTGTTGTTGTTGTTTTCTAAAAGCAATAAACAAATTCCTTCACCTGTTCACCAAACAAAATATTCAGCCCCAACTTGTTGAGCACATAATGGGTGTTCTTCCCAGGCTCCCTGTAATCCAACTACTTACAGTGCCCCTTGGAAACTTCCCTGACAACCACTGTGGACCACAACCTTACAACTGCAAACAAACAGGAAGCAGAGGATTCCACCACAGGAAATGAGGTCAGAGTCCCAAGCCACTGGCAAAGCTCAATGTCAGATTTCTATAATCTGATCAATGATGTCCTGTACCTTTGCTAACTATGCAACTCAGAACCCTCCCTTTTTGAAATGGAAAGAACCACAGATACTATCTGACCCAAGCTATCACCCACCAAAGAATTATTTCTGTGACGTTCTTAAAGTTTAATTTCCTTGAGGGATGATGACACATAACAGAACTGCTCCTTCTTTCCGGTCTCATTTTTGTCTCCTCTGCAAGCTGAACTGCTCTGGATCTATCCCTTATTCCCAGTTTGACAGGTTTCATGGGTCCTTCCCTCTTTTAGTTGTGCAACACTTATTATATTTGCATTTTGAAGTTAATTTCAACACCATGAGTGTTTTCAGTTCTCCATTAACCATTGCTATTGAGTCAATTCTGACCCATAGCAACCCTATAGAAAAGAATAGAGCTGCCTCATAGGGTTTCCAAGGCTGTAACCTTTATGGAAGCAACTGCCACATCTTTCTCTTAAGGAACGGCTGGTGTATTCAAACTGCTAACCTTTGAGTTAGCAGCCAAGTGCTTAACCACCACACCACCAGGACTTCATTTACAATTCTAGCTAGTATTATTACTATGATATTGTTGTTGTTTCTAGCTGCTGTTGAGTCAGCTCTGACTCATAGTGACTTTCTGTTAAACAGAAAGAAATGTTGCCTGGTCCTACATTATTCTTACAATCACCAGAATGTTTGAGTCTATCATTGTGGCTGCTGTGCCAATCCATCTCAAGAAGGGTTTCTCATGCACTCACTGGTCGTCTACTTCACCCAACATGATGTACTCCTCTAGCTACTGATCCCTCCTGATGACATGTCCAAAGCAAGTGAGTTGGACAATGTTCTGTTGTGATCCGTAAGGTTTTCAGAAGTAGATCCACAGGTCTTTCTTCCTAATCTATCTTAGTCTGGAAACTCTGCTGAAACTTGTTCACCCTGCGAGTGTTGGAAATACCAGTGGCAAACTTCCAGCATCACAGCAGCATGCAAGCCACCATCGTACAACAAAGTACTGACAAATCGTACTGACAAATGGGTGGTTGACTAAAATATAATAGATATAGTACTGTCACTGTCTCCATCATGGTAGTCAAATGCAGGAGCTTAAGGGATGATCATTTGTTATTCTGCATTTTAAACTGAAATTCATATTGCCCACTGTTTGGTTCTACTTCCTGGGTTTTCTCAAATAGATAAGCTGGTGACTAACAAAAAAAAAAAAAAAAGATCATATCCATTTTCTTGAAAAATCAAAACATACCTTATAAAAGTCAAAATATTTTCCAAGTTTTTTTTAATTAATATTATTCACCATTCCTGAAGAGAATTGTCAGAAAGAAGTAAAGTGTAATGAAAATTAACTCAACATGAACTGGAGGAAAACACACCTTAAAATATGGGGAAAGTCTATGGGACACAATGAACCAGACATTTGAGAGGATCACACTGTATCTAGCTAAATATAGGAGATAATTTTTTTTTTAATTTTGACTATAAGCTTTGCTGACATCTCACTAGAAATTAAAGAAAGCAGCAAATGCAAGCCTAAATTCTGCTTCCCATACTAAAACCAAAACCAAACTCATTGCCTTCGACTCGGTTCCGATTCAAAGTGACACCCTGTGGGTTTTCTAGGAGGTCAATCTTTACAGAAGTAGATTTCCCAGTCTTCCACAGAGTGGCTGGTGGGTTTGAACCACCAACCTTCTGGTTAGGAGTCATATGCCTTAGGCATTACACCACCAGAGCTCCTTTCCCATACTAAGAAGGCAAATATTAGATACTGTGTGGCCAGTACAGTCACTGCATAGCAGGCTAAGAAAAGGGAAGGAGAAATAGAAAGACAGCAAAGAGAGAAAGGAATAAAAAAAGGAAGGTAACCATGAATAGAGACAACTAAACTGCCTTACTCTTGCAAATGCCAGTTCTTCCAAGAGAACAGTGCATAATGATAGACTGTGTCATTTTCCATTACCCACCTATCAACAACCTCTGTTGTGTAGCAACTGTGTAATTTGCATAGTAAGTAGTAGAAACTCTCCCTACTCAAATTATCTAATGTGATTTGCAAATAATATTAATAATATAAACAACATAAAATAAGAAAATTGTAGGAAACATAAGCACACATCCAAACCTACCATTGGACATAGAGAAATACAAAGAAAGAATTGCTTTTCTGATTTCCAGATATGCCTGATTTGGTGCAGGCAAGGAGATTTATCTGAGGATTTGTGTTTTTTGCTTCATTTTATTTTTCAGAAGATAGCATCTATCAACAGACTTTTCAAAATGGAAGGAAAAGCCACTGCTGTCTTTGCTGAATCACAAACAACAGCAGATAAAAAACAGACACTAAGTAAAAGGTCATCTCACACTCATGGCATTCTGGATTTGGGGTTTTCCTTTTTCCTTTGGCCACTACACTGCAACCAATTTACATGCTGTTTCCTTTGTTGAGTTAAGAAAAACAGGCAAGTGAACAGCAATTTTTTGCCAAAAGGTCTACTCATTTAATGTCATAGGAATTTGAAGCTGTTATGCATTGCTTTTGGTGTGATTCTCCAGGGCATCAACAAAATCTCTACTGTATTTATGGGTCTATTTTTCAGTTTGATGTTTTTCTACTACTTTCACATTTCCAGAAGAATTTCAATCTCATTTGTCCACTTTCTCTGTGGCATAGGCACATACATCTGATGTTCACTGTCTCAGGCAGTCCAGCATTAACACAAGGGTAAAATGAGCAGAGACATTTTCAAACAAGAGAAGCAGCATTTTTCTCAAAGTCTGACTGGCCATGTTTTGAGGAGTATAAAGACTTTTCTTTTTTTCTCATTTACTGGTCCAGAAAAAGGAAAGTTTTCAAACCACTATGTGCACAGAACTATAGCCAGGCTCTGTAAGGGATATGGTATGTTTAAAGCTCAAGACATAGAGCTTCTACATAGTTTGACATTTAACTGAAACAATTTTGAGAGCAATGAAGGGGCCAGCGGGAGGAAGGGCACACTCAGCAGGACCAGAAACATGAGCAAGACCTTAACAATTAGGATTCATGGAGTGGTAAAGACAGGATTCCAGACTGGGAACAGCCTGATTAAAGAAAGGTGGGGGGGGGGGGGGGAACACTGAGTATTTTCAGGAACACCAAGTATTATCTATAAGGAAGCAAGAAGAAGAAGCCAATTAACTTGTTAAAAGAGAGTTTCAATTACGTCAATTCTATGAAGGGGTTATTTTTCTGTTCCTTAGTGCATCAAATGCTTTGAATAGATGTTTTACATTTTTTTTCTCATTTAACTCAACCTCTAGCTCTTTTAACAAAAAAATTCCTTTTTTACTTTCAATGTTAGTAAATGACATACAGAACCTGAAGTAGTGTTTCCTAGTAATCAAGGAACAACCTCTTTTATTGCATAAGTGATATGCTAACAGAACACATCTCCCTCACACCCTCCACTCTTACTGAGTGAGCTAGTAAGAATGGTATGGTTGGTCTGAGGGCCAAAGATGGACTGGTATGAGCTTTTGTTGTTGTTGTTTTGGAAGTTTGTGGGGATTAGTTTGTGTACATATTTATGCCTATGAGGTATTATAATCTCATGTTATCAGTGGGGAAACTGCAATGGAGAGAGGTTGAGTAACTTGCCCAAAGTCACACTAATACTAAGTGATGAAGCTAGAATTCAAGGCTTATCCTTAACCACCATAAATGCACTGCTGTCGAGTTGAATCTGACTACCTTTCCTTGGGTAGTCAAGGCGGTATCACTACAGAAGTAGATTGCCGAACCTTCCTTCCAAGGAGTGGCTGGTGGGTTTGAACTGCCAGCCTCTGGTTAGCAGTCAAATCTCTTAGGCACTATTCAATCAGAGCTCCTATTGATACAAAGATCAATATGGGGGTCCAGAAAGAGGAAATTAAAGAGAGCAACAGAGAAAGGCATAAAATTAACACTGAAGGGAGGAACTGGAAAGATGGCACTGGTGTCCAAATGATTGATCTAGCATTCTGAAGTAAGGGTGACTGAAGAAATATTAGGATTAAAGACCTTAGAACTGATGAGAGATAGCTAGAGAGAAAGTTAAATGCTTGACCTCAGTTATAAATAATCTGAGCTCCTAATTTTCCTACTTTCATTATAAATCATCTGTGTGAGCCAGCTCCACATGACTATAGATAATCTGGGACAAATGCTTTTCTCAGAAAAGCCAGAGACTAGCAGCTCCAGCGATGTTGCAAATAAAGAAGAAATGGTCTCTATTTTTGTACCTTACTAGTGACAACCTCCTATGAGGAAGTGAGATCAGTAGAAGAACCAAGTAGTAGAGCAATAAGCCTCTGTCCACTTGGCGGAATATCACGCTTATCTCAAAGTACATTAAATATCTAGAATATCTTTCACTTTTTAGACCACCAGTTTTGGGAAGAGACCATTTAGAAAGATTTAAATGTAATAAAGTGTTTTTATAGGCTCGATGGGGGACTGTGTCTAACCAGCATGTCAATTGAGGCAGTACCCCTGGAGGTCCTTAGGGTCTTAGTAGAACACTGTTTTCACTGCCACAGGATGTTCAGGGACATTCAAATAGCCTCTTGTCACATATCCATAGCAAAGGACTTGAGCCATGGCAACAATTATAGTCATACACATAGAGATATTTTTGCAGGAAAAGTCAGGTGGAGACAGCAAAGTCCCTCAGAAAAAAAAGCTTTATAAATGAGAAGAAAATCTGGCAGGTGAGTAGGTGGTAACACAAGGTCTGAGTATCGAATGGAAAAGTGTTGGTAAGTACAGTGCAAAGTTATGCTTCAACACCTCACTTTTTGTAAATAATCTCTTGGCAACAACATGCCCAGGCAAGATAAATTTATCACAGAACATGGAGTACCTCTGTCACTTGGGATCTAATACTCAAAATCTCAGAACAATATATAACCCTAAATATCCACTCTTGTTTCTAATGCTATTCAGGTTCCAGGGAAACTCTTCCTCACATCTTTTATTCAAAGTCTTCGAAAGAAAAGATGACTATAGCCAAACGCCATCCAGGTTTGTAAGTTGTAACACTGCTAGCTACAAAGACTGACAACACTGCAGAGTGCAGGAACAATCTGAGAGGCGAAGGGCTTAAGAGGAAAGAACAAATTAAATAAATTGTTATATATAGACCTATGAGGTGAACAATTACACTATGGAGGTGCACTCCTTAGAACAATCAACCATGGGAGATCAGAAGGGCAGTACCTGCACACAGGGCAGGAATGCATAGGAAAGAAAGACACAGGGAAAAGGTAACACAGGGAGAAAGTGGGAAGAGTGCTGTTATACTGTGGAGATTGCAATCAATGTCATGAAACAAAATGTACATGAACTATTATTGAATGAAAAATGAATTTGCTCTAGATTGAACCTACTCCTGTGGCTTCCAGCCAAACAAAAGACAGGCAGGCATAGGAGCTGAACATTTACATTAGGTAGATACACTCCTTGGAGAGATCAATCATGGGAGAATAGAAGGGCTGTGTATGCCTAGGGAGACAGGTCAGGGGCAGGAGTGCATGGGAGGGAAGGACACAGGGAAGAGGTAACTACAGGGTGGAAATAGGAACGCTATTGCACTGTGGGAAATTGCAATCAATGTTGTGAGACTAAGTGTATGTGAACTGCTGTATGGAAAATGAATTTGCTCTGTAAACTTTCACCCAAATCACAATAAAAATTAAAAAATAAATAAA
>NW_006921668.1:3207546-3231993 GCF_000298275.1 Orycteropus afer afer
ATGCTCTGCCAACCTTGGGACTTATGATGAACTTGAGTTAATGGCCTGCCACGTGGTTTTGTAACATTGGGACTGTGCCTTTTTACTTGTCCATCTTGGGCTTGGCAGCCTCAGCAGCCAGCACCTGTCTGAGTGAAGAAAAGCCTCTAGCTTCACTGGGCCGGGAGCTGGAAGCAGAGCTGAAGCCCAAGGCTGGGGGACTTTCTCCCAGCCCCTAGAGTCTGGCACTTTGAACTTGGACTTAAAGCCTCCAAATTGTAAGAATAAACTCCTGTTTGTTAAGGCCATCCCATTTGTGGTATATTTCTTGTCAGAGTGGCACTAAGTAACCAGAACAATATAATAATGTAACTTGATTTATAGTCTCAAATATTTAGGTCTTTTAGATGTAGACTTCCATTTTAATTTTTTTCCTCAGGCCAAAAGATGTTGCGGGTAGGCCTGTTCATGCACCCTGTTGTGGTTGTTGTTGTTGGGTGCAGTCGTCTCCAATTCATAGTTACCCTATGCAGATCAGAATGAAACACTGCATGGTCTTGTGCCAGCCTCATGATCCTTGCTATACCTGAGCCCATCATTGTAGCCACTGTGTCTATCCATCTCGTTGAGGGCCTTCCATTTCATTATTGAGCCTCCACTTTACCAAGCATGATATCCTTTTCCAAGGAATGGTTCCTCCTGACAACATGACCAAAGTAGGTGAGATGAATTCTGGCCATTCTCTATTCCAAGGAGCATTCTGGCTGCACTTCTTTGTTAGTCTTTTTAGCAGTCCCTTATACTCTTAGCATTCTTCTCCAATACCACAACTTAAAAGCATCAACTCTTCTTTAGTCTTCCTTATTCATTGTCCAGCTCTCATATGCATAAGAAGTGATTGAAAATACCATGGCTTGGGTTAGGCATACCTTAGTCTTCAAGGAGACATCTTTGCTCTTCATCACTTGAAAGAGGTCTTTTGCAGCAGATTTGCCCAATGCAATACATTGTCTGATGTCTTGACTGCTGCTTCCATTGGTGCTGATTGTAGAACCAAGTAATATGAAATCTTTGGCAACGTCAATCTTTTCTCCTTCCACCATGACACTGTTTATTGGACCAGTTGTGAGGATTTTTGTATTCTCTATATTGAGGTGTAATCCATACTGTAGGCTATAGTCTTTCATCTTCATCAGTAAGTGCTTCAAGTCATCCTCACATTCAGCAAGCAAAGTTGTGCCATCTGCATATTGCAGGTTGTTAATGAGTCTTCCTTCAATCCTGAAGCCACATTCTTCTTCATATAGTCCAGCTTCTTGGATTACTTACTCAGTATACAAGTTAAATATGTATCTGAAAGGATAAAACATTGATGCACTCCCTTATTGATTTTAAACTATGCAGTATCTCCTTGTTGTGTTTGAACAACAGCCTCCTGATCTATGTACAGATTCTTTGGAGTATAATCAAGTGTTCTGGAATTCCCATTCTTCTCAATGTTATCCACAATTTGTTATGATCCACACAATCAGATGCTTTTGCAAAGTCAATAAAACACAAGTAAACATCTTTCTGGTGTTCTTTGCTTTCAGCTAAGATCCATCCAACATCAGCAATGATATCCCTCATTCCACATCCTCTTCTGAATCCACCTTGTTTCTCTGGTACCTCTCTGTTATTGTACTTCTGCAACCATTTTTGAATTAGCTTCAGTAAGATTTTACTTGCATGTGATATTAATAATATTGTTGGATGATTTCCACATTCTGTGGAATCACCTTCCTTTGGAATGAGTACAAATATGGATCTTTTCCAGTCAGTTGGCCAGGTAGCTGTCTTCCAAATCTCTTGGCATAGCCAAGTGAGTGCCTCCAGTGGGGCATCCATTTGTTGAAATATCTCAGTGAATATTCTGTCAATTCCCAAAGCCTTGTTATTTGTTGATTCTTCAGTGCAGCTTTGACTTCTTACTTCAATACCATTGGTTCTTGATCATATACCACCTCCTGAAATGAATGAACATCAGCCAATTCTTTTTGGTACAGTGACTCTGCATATTCCTTCTATTTTCTTTTGATGCTTCTTGCAGCATTCAATATTTTGCCCATAGAATCTTTCAAGATTGCAACTTGAGGCTTAAATTTCTTTTCTCAGTTCTTTCAGCTTGAGAAATGCTGAGTGTGTTCTTCCCTTTTGTTTTTCTAACTCCAGCTATTTGAACATTTCATTATAGAAATTGGCTTTGTCTGCTTGACCTACTCTTTGAAATCTGTTCAGCTTTTTCTCTCGTCATTTCTTCCATTTGCTTTAGCTACTCTTCACTCAAGGGCAAGTTTCAGAGTCTCTTCTGACATCCTTTTCGGTCTTTTCTTCCTTTCCTGTCCTTTTAATAACCTCTTGCTTTCTTCATGGATGAAGTTCTTGATGTCATCACACAATTCCTCTGGTTTTTGGTAACTGGTGTTCAATGCACCAGATCTATTCTTTAAATGGTCTCTAAATTCAGGAGGGATATTATTATCAAGGTCATATTTTGGCTCTTGTGGACTTGTCTTAATTGTCTTCAACTTCAACTTGAACATGCATATGAGCAGTTGATGGTCTGTTCCACAATCAGCTCCTGGCCTTGTTTGGCCAAAAATATTGAAATTCTACATCACCTCTTGCCACAGATGTAGCCACTCTTATTCCTGTGTATTCCATCTTGTGAAGTCCATGTGTATAGCTGTTGCTTATGTTGTTGAAAAAAGATATTTGCAATGAAAAATTTGCTGGTCTTACAAAATTCTTGCAAAATTCTATCATGTGATCTCCAGAATTATTTCTATCACCAAGATCATATATTCCAACTACTGGTATGCATTCCATTTCATTTTTGACAACTTCCAATTTTCCCAGATTCATACTTTGTACATTCCATGTCCCAATTATTAATGGATATTTGCATCTATTTATACTCATTTTGAGTCATGCCACATCAACCAATGGAGGTCCTGAAAGCTTTACTCTATCCATACCATTAAGGTCATCTCTACTCTGAGGAGTCAGCTCTTCCCCCATTGGGTCTCAAAGGCTGTAATCCTTTATGGAAGCCAACTGCTTCATCTTCCTTCCATAGAACAAATGGTGAGTTTGAACCACCAGATTCCTTACCAGACAAATTCCTTACCACCAGAGTTCCTTTGCTAACTATCCTAGACTTATATTAAAAGACATTCTTCCAACTCATTCATCTATGGCCAAAAAATTTTTGATAAGAATGTCAAGAACAATCAATGGTGAAAAAATAGTCTTTTAAACAATGGTGGTGGGACAACAGGATATTCACATGAGAAAGAGACAGAAAGAGGGAGGCAGAGAGGAAGAGAAGAAGAAGGAGAGAGGGAAGAAAGAGAGTGATAGAAAGGAAGGAAGGAATAGAGGGAGGGAAGAAGAGAGAGAGAGGAAAAAAAAAATGGACCTCTATCACACAACAACTACAAAAATTAATTAAAAATGGATCAATGACCTAAGTGTAAAGCAGTAAATCTTGGAAGAAATTCTTGGAAGAAAATATAGGGATAGATCTTCATTACATGGGATTTGGAAATGAATTCTTCGCTATGATACCAAAAGCACAAGCAACAAAAGAAAAAGTAGATAAATTAGACTTCATCAAAATTAAAAATGTTTGTGCATAAACGGACATTATTAAGAATTGAAAAGACAACCCATAGAGTGGGGTTAAATAGGTTAAAAGTATTTGAATATCATATATCTAAAAATCTATTATCCAGAATTTAAAAAAAAAGGCTTAAAATTCAACAACAAAAAGACAAACCAATTAAAAACTGGCCAAAAGAATTGACTAGACACTTCTTCAAAGGAGATATACAAATGACCAACAACACATAAAATCAATGCTCAAAATCATTAGCCTTACAGAAATGTAAATCAAAACCAAAATGAGGTATCACTTCACACCTACTGTTGTCATTAGGTGCCATCAAGTTGGTTCTGACTCACAGCAACCTAATGTACAACAGTATGAAACACTTCCTGGTCCTGCACCATCGTTACAATCCTTGCTATGCTTGAGCCTATTGTTCTAGCCACTGTGTCAATCCATCTTGTTGAGGGTCTTCTCCTTTTTCATGACCCTCCACTTTACCAAGCATGATATTCTTTTCCAGACACTGGTCCCTTCTAACAACATCACCAAATTACATGAAGCAAAGATGTGCCATTCTCATCTCTAAGGAACATTCCAAGACAAATTTGTTCATTCTTCTGGCAGTCCATGGTATTTTTGGTATTCTTCAAAAATACCATAATTCAAATGCATCAATTCTTCAGTCTTCCTTATTCATTGTCCAGCTTTCAAATGCATGTAAGGCTACTGAAAATGCCAGGGTCTGGGTGAGGTGCATCTTTGTCTTCAAAGTGACATCTTTGGTCTTTAACACTTTAAAAAAGTCTTTTGCAGCAGATGTGCCCAGTGCAATACATTGTTTGATCTCCTGACTGTTGCTTCCATGGGCATTAATTGTGGATCCAAGTAAAATGAAATCCTTGACAACTTCAATCTTTTCTCCATTTATCGTCATGGCTGTTATTTGTCTAGTTTGTGAGGATTTTTGCTTTCTTTATGTTGAATTTATGTTCACACCCATTATAATGGCTATAAACAAAAAGATGGAAAATAACCAAGTAATATAGAATAACTGGAACTCTAGTACATTGCTAGTCGTGATGTAAAATGGTTCAGCCATTGTATGAATCATTTTAACAGTTCCTCAAAAAGCTAAACAAAATTACCATATGATTCAGCTTATCCATGCCCAGATATATACCCAAAAGAACTGAAAACTGGTACTTAAATAAATACATGAACATGCAGGTTCATAGCAGCATTATGCACAATGGCCAAAAGGTGGAAAGAGCTCAAATGTCTATGAACAGATGACTGGATAAGCAAATTATAGTATAACCTTACCATGGAATATTATTCACCCATAAAAAGGAATGGACTAGTCATGCATGCAACATGGAATGAACCACAAAAGTATATCAAGAGGATGGGGAATGGGGAGCAACTGCTTAATGACAACAACGTTTCCTTTTGGGGTGAGATAAGTATTTTGAAACTAGATAAAGGTAGTGCTTACATTCCATTATGAATGTACCAAATGACTCTCAATTGTTTTTTTAAATGATTAATATTATGTTATGTCAATTCACCTCAATTTAAAAGAAAGGGGTGCAGGAATGTTCTAACCTACCTCTTTTAAGCAAATCAAACTTGTATGTGTAGGTATGAATAGTCCATATCCAAACATTTTTTCCACTTAGAATGGATAGGCTGGGGAAGTCCAACTGCAAACCCAAGTCTACTATTTTCCCACTCCTGTCCCCATTTTGTTTTCTCTTTTATGTTAACCATGTTGTTGTTGTTATGTTGTTATGTGCCGTCGAGTCGGCCCCGACTCATAGCGACCCCTCCTTGGGTTTCCGAGGCAGTATCACTACGGAAGTAGGATTGCCCAACCTTCCTTCCGAGGAGTGGCTGGTGGGTTTGAACCGCCAGCCGTCTGGTTAGCAGGCAAGTGTCTTAGCCACTATGCTACCAGAGTCTTACTGTAAGTCAAGGAGCTCTGGTGGTGCCATGGCTAAGGCATTCAGCTGCTAATCAAAATGGTGGCAGTTCAAACTTTCCAGCTGCTCTGAAGGATGAAGATGAAGCAGTCTTCTTTCATACAGATTTACAGCCTTGGAAACTCTATGGGGTCATTATGAGTTGGAATCCATTCAATGGCAGTGGGTGGTAGGTAATATATGTCAGACATTGGGTAAGAGTTTCATGTGGATTTTTTTATTTAATGCTCCAACAATCCTGAGGTAGGAACAATTATTTTCATCACACAGATAGGATTCTGAAGTTTATAGAGATCAAATAAGGCACCCCTAAAATCTAATGCCGGAATCTGCACTCTGAAATATTGAATTTCATTCATTCTAAGAAGCATGCTTTCTCCCATTTAACCATCTCTAGAATTGAGATGCGTTTAACATATGAAAGTTAATTAAATTATAAATGGCAATTGTTTCCCATATTGTTACATAAAACAATACTGTATCTCACAACCTTTGCCATTGTATTTTAATGACTGTATACAGATCCTTGACTTAGTCATTTTAATTCCACTGAACCTGACCCCATCCTGGTACATAGTAAATATTCAATAATTTCATAATTTAAAAAAAGCTTAAATACTACCAAGTAGCACATGGTGGGAGGCATTGGTACCAAAAAAACCAAACTCACTGCCATCAAGTCAATTTCAACTCATAGCAACCTCCACTGGGTTTCAAAGTCAGTAAATCTTTAAAGAAGTAGATTTTCTCATATGCTGTGACTGGTGGGTTTAAACCATCAACCTTCTGGTTAGAAGGCATTGGTAGATGTATAAAATATCCATTCTTCCCTAATTTCTTAGAGACTGAGTAATGATTATTAGCTGGGTCCTTAGTCACCAAAATAAAGATTTTCTTTTCCAACCATCCTTTCAGCCCAATATGTTCATGTGAGTAAGTTCTGACCAATGGGAATAAGCAATTGTTCTCCATTCCCTTCTTTGCCCACCCCCTGGCAACCACTAGTATGTGTTCTGTCTTCATCGATCTGACTATTCAGAATATTTCACATAAATAGAGTCATACAGTATATGACCTTTGTATTTGGTTACTTTCACTTAGAATGTTTTTGTGGTTCATCCATGTTGTACTATTCCTTTTTATGTTTGAATAATATTCCATAGTATGATTATTGTCTTGGTTTTCTAGTGCTGCTATAACAGACACACCACACATGAATGCTTTAACAGGATTTATTCTCATACAGTTTTGGAGGCTAGAAGTCCGAGTTCAAAGTACCGGCTCTAGGGTTCGGGTGAAGGCCCCTTGATCTTGGGCTTCAGCTCTGACCCCTATTCTAAGCCCATTAGAGCTAGAGGCATTTTCTGACTCATGCAGCTGCTGGCTGCTGAGACTGACAAACCCAAGATAGGTAGGAAAATGGCACATTCCCAAGGTTAGGCAACACAATAGGCCACTAGTTCAAGTCCAGGAACAATCCCAAGATCAGCAGGCAACATGGAAGCCACTGAGATGAGGACTCAGCCAAATCCAGGATTCAGATGTGCCAAAAGCTTGAGACCTCTTTCAAAGGTTCTTCTTATACACTGGAAGCAGGCCACACCCCAAAGGCAACTATTTAGCTGCTCACAGCAGATTCTGCATGGATTTGATTACCAACATCATCATGGGGAATAACTACATACAGCTGCCTAGGCACTCAAAACCATGGCCCAGCCCAGTTGATATAACCTTAACTACCATAGTTATACTACAATTTGCTTATCCATTCACCTATTCATGGACATGTGGGGTCTTTCCACCTTTCAGCTACTGTGGATAGTGCTGCTACGAGTATGTGTGCTTCTGAAAAGTGTTTTTATTAGGAAGGGGCATGCCCTCTCCTCCCTTTTTCCATCCTGCTGCCCAGAACATGGATGTGCTAACTTGAGCAAAGACTTCTATGTTGGACCATGTTAACAAAGGCTAAATGCTAGTTATAAAGTGAAAGCCCTTTACAAACTGTCAAATGTGGTAAGTGCAGGTTACTATTAGAACAGATATACTTTGTTTTATTATACTTCACTTTATTGCACTTCACAAGTATTCCATTTTTTACAAATGAAAAGTTTGTCACAACCCTGCATGCAGCAAGCTATCAATACCATTTTTCCTAGCAGCAGGTGCTCACTTTGTGTTTCTGTGCCACATTTTGGTAATTCTCACAATATTTCAAACTATTTCATAATGCTACAGTACACTTAATAGACTATCAAACCAAACCCACTGCCACTGAGTCAATTTTGACTCATAGCAACACTATAGGACAAAGTAAAACTGCCCGGAGGATTTGCAAGGGTATATAGCTTTAAAAAAGCAGACCCTCATCCTTCTCCCATGGAGTGGCTAGTAGATTTGTACTGCCAAACTTTTGGTTAGCAGCCAAATGCTTTAACCACCATGCCAACAGAGCTTTTTTTTTTTTTTTTTTTTTTTTAATAGACTACCTTGGAAGCAAGAATGGCCAGACTTCATCTCACCTACTTTTGTCATGTTGTCAGAAGGGACCATTCCTTGGAGAAGGATATCATGCCTGGTAAAGTGGAGGGTCAGCAAAAAATGGGGAAGGCCTTCAATGAGATGGATTGACACAGTGGCTGCAACAATGGGTTCAGGCATAGCAAGGATTGTGAGGATGTCACATGATGGTGCAGTGTTTTGTTCTGTTGTACATACGGTCAGTGAGTCAGAGCTGACTCGATGACACCTAACAGCAACAACAGCACACACCAAAAAAACCAAAGTCACTGCCATCTGATCAGTTTGACTCATAGTGACCTGTGCTTGGGTTTCCAAGGCAGTATCTCTATGGAAGTTGATTGCCCAATCTTCCTTCCAAGGAGCGGCTGGTGGGTTTGAACCACCAGCCTTCTGGTTAGCAGTCAAATGCCTTAGGCACTACACCACCAGAGCTCCCCAGCAACAACACAGTATAGTGTAAACATAACTTTTATATGCGTTGGGATACCAAAAAATTCTCATAACTCACTTCTCTGTGATATTCATTTAATGAAGTGGTCTAGACTCAAACATGCAATATATCTGAGATATGCTTGTAATGCCGTTCTCAAGTTCTCTAGAGTCAGTTCCAACTCATAGTGATCCCATGCACAGTAAAAAAAAACAATCACTGCTGTTGAGTCGATTCCACCTCATAGCAATCCCTCCTTGGCTTTCCGAGGTGGTATCTCTGTGCAAGTAGTTTTCACAGTCTTCCTTCCGAGGATTGGCTGGTGGGTTTGCCACCAGAGCTCCTATACACTACAGAACAAAATGCTGCATGGTCCTGCACCATCATCACAGTTGTTATTTTTGAGTTCATTATTGCATCCATAGGGTCAATCCCTCTTTTTGAGGGTCTTCCTCTTTTTCAGTGACCTTCTACTTTAATAAGCATGTTATCTTTCTCCAGGGACTAGCCCTCCTGATAATATGTCCAAAGTACATGAAATGAAACCTTGCCATTCTCACTTCAAAGGAGCATTCTGGCTGTAGTTTTTCCAAGACAGATTTTTTCATTTTTCTGGCAGTCTGTGGTACAGTCACTATTCTTCACCAACACCATAATTCAAATGCATCAATCAGTCTTTGGTCTTACTTATTCATTGTCCAGATTTCCCATGCATATGAGTCAAGTGAAAATACCATAGCTTGGGTCAGGTGCACCTCAGTCCTCAAAGTGACATCCTTGCTTTTTAACATTTTCAAAGTCTTTTGCAGCAGATTTGCCCAATGCAATATGTCATTTTACTTCTTGACTTCTGCTTCCATGGGTGTTGATTGTAGATCCAAGTAAAATGAAATCCCTGACAATTTCAATCTTTTCTCCATTTATTGTGATGTTGCATATTGGTCCAATTGTGAGTATTTTTGTTTTCTTCTTGTTGAAAAAAGCTGTGGTCTTTGATCTTCACCAGTAAGTGATTTAAGACATCTTTGCTTTCAGGAAGCAAAATTATGTCTTCTGTGTGTTACTCATTGTTAGAATTATCCTCCAATCCTGATACCATGAAGCTCTAAAAGTTTAGCTATGCTATATAGACTAATCCTTGTAGCTAATTGTGTCCACATGACTATGTCTGAGCAAAGGAATATTATAGAACTAATATGAGCAGCCTCTGAGACATGGACTTAAACCATTAGTCATACACTTCCCCAGTATCTCTTTCCCTTCCTAGAGTA
Organism: Orycteropus afer afer; assembly: GCF_000298275.1. Classification (NCBI taxonomy): domain Eukaryota; kingdom Metazoa; phylum Chordata; class Mammalia; order Tubulidentata; family Orycteropodidae; genus Orycteropus; species Orycteropus afer. The sequence continues at coordinate 3,217,381 of NW_006921668.1, forward strand.
GTGAGCTCACTTTACCCATGTGAATAGGAGATATTGGCAAAGAAAATAGAAGTAGCCTGGGTCTCTAGATGACTCTAAGGATAGATCTACATATTCTTAGGTTGTTACATTGCAGAGAAATAAGTTTCAAGACACTGAATTTTGGGACTTCCTTGTTAAAGCTTAAACATTACCCTGACATAAAATTTTACTCTTAAGAGATATAGATTTAAAGCAAATTTTTTAATCCACTGTAATGTTTGACTCAAAATTAAGATGGGATAGTGACTTTTATATAATTGATTTGATGAGGAATTTCTAGAACTTTCCATTTAATTCCCAATTGAGTCTAAGTAACCTAGGAGAATGTAAGTTCTAGCAACCCTAAGCTCAGGTAACACTCTTACTATGTGAACTAACTAATCTAATCTCTAGATCAAGTATTTAGCTGAATTTATGATGCCAAAATCCTCTGCCATTGAGTTGATTCCAACTCATAGCAATGCCCATTGGGTTTCCAAGGCAGTAAATCTTTACAGAAGTAGATTGCCCCATCTTCCTTCCACAAAGCAGCTGGTGGGTTTTTGAACCACCAATCTTCTACCTAGCAGTCAAATGCCTTAGGCACTGCACAAGCAGAATTTATGACACCTGGTCTCTATTTCTTTGCTCAAGCTACCCTATAATTTGGGTGTACAATTTGGATGTCCCTAATAGCTCCTCGGAAGGAAGGTTGGGCAATCCTACTTCCATAGTGATATTGCCTCGGAAACCCAAGGAGAGGTTGCTATGAGTCGGGGCCGACTTGACGGCAAAAAACAACAAAACAACAACAATAGCTTATTATCCTAAATTATTAGCTGCCACAAGGATAACTAGTGTGCAGTTATATTTATAATTCAGACCGTAGTGTATTTAATATACACTAGGAGCTCTGGTGGCATAGTGCCTAAGGCATTGGATTGCTAACAGAAGGCTGGCAGTTCAAACCCACCAGACACTCCTTGGGAAGAAGCTTGGAAAATCTACTTCATAGAGATACCACCTCGGAAACCCAAGAAGGGGTAGCTGTGAGTCAGATTCAACTCAGTGCAATGAGTTTGCTTTTGGTTTTATACAGCTTAGGCAAGAAGGACAGAACGACTGAGTCATATGTTTTCTTCAGAGATCAAATGAACTAGCTACATGTGCATGATTGGTCTGCATCTGTACCTCTCCTGAAGCAATTAATATTACATCACATGTAGTCTTTTTTTTTTAAGGTCTCTATGGGAGCTCTGGTAGCATAGTGCCTAAGGCATTTGACTGCTAACCAGAAGGCTGGTGGTTCAAACCCACCAGCCACTCCTTGGAAGGAAGGTTGGGCAATCTACTTCCATAGTGATACTGCCTCAGCAACCCAAGGAGGGGTTGCTGTGAGTCAGGGCTGACTCTACGGCACATAACAACAACAACAATGTGGTGCAAATGGTTTGTTATCAGCTGTAACTAAAAAGTTGGTAATTCAAACCTTCCCAGCAGTACCACGGGAGAAATAGTCCTAAAAATCTGTTCCTGTAAAGATTATAGCTGAGAAAACCCTATGGAGCCATTCTATTCTGTAACACATGGGGTCTCCTAAGTCACAAATCAACAACCACAACAAAATCAACAAGACTACATCGTGTGCAATCTTTTCCATCACCACTTACCCAGGCCCCCACATACCTCCCAAGTGGGCAAAGATCCTACACTAATCAACATATGTAGTTCCCTAGCACCATCTTTTCAAATAAACTTAAATAGGTGGATTCATCTATGTCAGTATCTTTCCTTGTCCCACAGAATTTCCTAAATGCCCCCCCACTATGCCTTCCTTTATATACCACTGATGAGAGCTTTGGTATAATCCATGCAGCTTTGCTCTTGTAAAGTAAGGTATGCTGAAAATTCAACTGTAAACAGAATGAGAATGACCTGGAGGCACTTCATTTACAAATCAGAAAAATGTCTGAGAGACAAACAAGAATCATTCTAGCTAAGCTTTAAAATGATACCACAGTGTCTATTCAGAGTAAGCTGATAATCGCCTTCAACTCAGTTGAAGACGAGACATAAATTTCCTGCAGTGCCACGGTGTAAATCTGCCATGTCTATGGGCCGTTCACTTTTCAGCCCTGGGTTATGAGGCTTTAAAAGCATGCAATACACACATACTCTAGCAACTCCAAATTACATGGCTAAATTCTCATTTATGGAAGGACTGTGTTGCCAGGTAGAAACTTCTATTGAAACTTAAAGACTAGCAAACGAGTTGACTAAATGAAAACCTATAAAAGGTGAAGAGGAAAACAGCCCCTGAGGGGGAAATGAAAAGGTTCAATTTAATTTATATAAGCTTAAAATCACCAATTGTGGCCGTGCAGGCCTATGGGGCATAGCTCTAGAGCTATACAGGACATAAACAATGTTGTGGAGCCAGCCTTCATTTTACCTCTGTGCCTATATTACCCTCCTGTCTCATTATTTGAAGCTCACTCCTGCCTCAATCCTGGCTTAGTTCTTGAGACTTGCAGTCTTCACCTCTCTCCTTAAGGGCTCCTCTTTGTCCTTTAATTAGTTATCTTACTGCAACTTATAGTTTCCGTCTTCAATGATACCTCATCCCAGTCTGCTCCCCAGAAGTATGCTATCCCTTTGGATCTTGAAACATGTTATTGTTCCTGCCACATCTTCCCTGCTAGACAGACTCTAATTTCCCCTTTGTTAAGACAGTCACTGTTGTCATCTTTGTGTGCTACCAAGTTGATTCCGACTCAAAACCAACCCACTAATCCTTAAGAAATAAGAAGCAGAGATACAGAGACATTGCTGTGTACTCGGAATAGGTACAATAAATCCCAGACTACAGGGCTTCACCAAGGAACTCTGAAGCTTCCTAGGGTCTTGTTGTTGTTGCCATGGAGTCAATTCTGACTCATGGCGACCCCACGTGTGCAGAGTAGAACTGCTCCATAGGGTTTTCAAAGCTTTGTCTCTTCAGAAGCAGATTACCAGACCTGTCTTCTGAGGCTTTTCTTGGTGGCTTTTAACTGCCAACTTTTTGGCCAGTAGTCGAGCATGTAACTGTGTGAAACACCCAGGGACTCCCACTTAGGGTCTACATGTAAATATAAGCAACTCATCTGTGGTAGTTAAGGTTGTGTGTCAACTTGGCTGGGCCTGGTTGAGTGGCTGGGCAGCTAGTGGTAGTTATTCCCCATAATGAGACTGGCAATCAACTCTATGGTGGGATCTACCACAAGCAGCTGAGTAGCTGCTGTAGGAATGTGGTTTGCTTCCCATATATAAGAAGCAGCTTTGAGAATGGTCTCCAGCTTATGGCATGCTTGAACCCTGCATGTAGCTGCATGTAGTTCAGCAGCCTGTCACTCTCTGCCAATCTTGAGACTTTCAAAGGACTTGAATCAATGGTTGCCTGTGATGTTTGTTAACATTGAGACTGTGCCATTTTATTTGTCGACCTTGGGCTTGTTAGCCTCAGCCGCCAGTACCTGCCTGAGTGAAGAGATGCCTCTAGCTTCAGTGGGCCGGGAGCAAAAGGCAGAGCTGAAGCCCAAGGTCGAGGGGCTTTTGCACAGCCCCTAGGGCCTGGCACTTTGTACTCAGACTTAAAGCCTCCAAACTGTAAGCGAATAAACTCCTGTTTGCTAAAGCCATCCCATTTGTGGTATATTCCTGTCAGAGAGTCACTAGGTAACCAAAACACCATCCATCACACATAAGACTTGGAAGCCAAAGAGTCATAAGCTACTATGAACCAGCAACATTTAAATTCAGCTACAAAGCAGCTTTAATGAACTGGTAACTTGGGACCATCTCAGAAGGATAAACACACTAGAATTCTTCTTGCTGCCAAGTTCCAGTTGACATTTCCTCCAGTAATCCCAAGATCAAACAGATTCTAAAGCCTTTACCCAGGATCCAGTCAGGTCCTAAGATGCCTGGACTATTCCTTGGTTTCAAGTCACCTAACATGGAAGCTGATGTATAGTCCATAAATACAAACTGTACCCTCATACTCCCAAACCAAACATTGTGGAGGTCCCCAAAACCCCAGAGTCTCCTTGGCCACTCCAGATCCCAGATGCAGATCTCCATCTCCACAGCACAATGCCCTGTCTGAACTTGGAGGGCAGGGCCCCATCTCCTCCACCATTCACGGGTCATAACAGATCCCCCTAACCTTATCATGTCCTGCTGTGAAAGAGCAAACTGAATAATCAGTATGGTCATAAAGTACACCTTCCTATGTTTCTAGACTGTGTCTCATAAACATTCAGACAAGGCATTTTTAAATATTTATAGAGCACTCAACGGAGCTCTGGTAGCATAGTGCCTAAGGCACCTGACTGCTAACCAGAAGGCTGGTGGTTCAAACCCTCCAGCCACTCCTCGGAAGAAAGGTTGAGCAATCTACTTCCATAGTGATACCACCTTGGCAACCCAAGGAGGGGTCACTATGAGTCGGGTCCGACTTGACAGCACATAACAACAACAACAAGAGCACTCAAAGATCCCTAGACTGGTATCACTTAATTTAAAAATTGAGCATTTTCAGCACTTCAACATTCTTACATGCCATGAAATGTGCTCATTTCACCTATATATAAGCTTACTTTTAGTTTCAGAAACAAAGCCTTTCCCCCACTGTTTTTTTTATAACAGAAATCATAAAACCAATAAAAAAACAATCTCACTGCTGTCAAGTCAACTCAACTCATAGAGACTGCTCCTTGGGTTTCCAAGGCAGTATCACTACGGAAGTAGATTGCCCAATGTTCCTTCTGAGGAGTGGCTGGTGGATTTGAACTGCCAACTTTCTGGTTAGCAGTCAAATGCCTTAGGCACTACACCACCAGAGCTCCCAACAGAAATCACAACAATGAGAAAATTCTGATATAAGAAGATGTGTTCGAAGCCTCAGGGCCATGTGAAATCAGGACCTAAAGCCATGGGGAAAGTCAGAAACAAAACAAGAAGAAAAACACATGAAACACTCAGTTCCCCATAGTTTGCATCACTTTTATCCACAGAGGCTTTGTAAAGAGCTCTGAAGGCTAAAGGAAGGGAATGCCAGTCAGCAGAATTAAAAAGAAAATATGAACAACAGCATCACAAGGGATTAAATTTTCCAAATACTTATTCATTCTCTAGCAAGACAATTGCAAGCAACTGTATCATCATAAAATGAGTTACTGCAGATCCTAGTAGCATTGTAGAAATTAAATTAGCTCCTCTATTCTTAGTACAATAGATTGTGCATATTGTGCTAGAAGGCTGCAGACAGCATCTAAGGAACCCTGCGTTAAACAGGGAAGTGGCCACCAGCTTCCTGCTGGTCTACACCCTTGCCTAAGAAGGAAGTTAAGAAGCAGAAACAAGCTGATTTTCTGTGCCTATTTTGGTTGATAATTAACATTTACTAAGAATTGAGGGTACATTATGTGTCCTGGGCACAGCCCATGAGCTCTTGGTCTAATTTCAGCCCCAGAACGGCAACAAAGACCACCCACCAAAAATCCACAGCAAGGCGGGTGCAGACTGGCCACCTTAGACTGAAAACTGCCCAATTGCACAACAGGAAAAAGCAGTAGCCAGAAAAAAAATTGAAAGAGGAAAGCAGATCTTTTGAAATGTGTCACCTCTTTCCTTCACCTATTGACCCTAGCTCTTTTGTAGGACTTTTGCAAGGAAGGGGTCATTGTTTACAGAAATGCTGTGCAGCAGAATAATGACCTGAAAATTATGAAAGATTTCTTATTGAATATAGGAGCTTTTGATTTCACATGGATAAAAAACTGTTCATCATCCAAGTTGTAATCAGAGACACTCATAAAACTAAAAACTAAACATATCTCTTATTGCCACATCTTGAATGTGACATACAAAAGACATTTCCCTATGACAAATAAGAAATTTTATTCCTGTTTTATAATAGATGATTTTGGTCTGAGTTAAACTTCTGATATACTAGCTATACGACCTTAAGCAATTCACTTAACTCTGTGCCTCACTTTCCTCATTTGTAAAATGGTGATGATAATGGAACCTACCTCAAAGACTTTCTATGAGAATTGAGTGAAATAACATATGTAAAACTGCTTAGCATAATAACTAGCATATAGGAGGTGCTCAAGAAATGTTAGGTATAATTATAAAATGAAGCCCTTTGCCAACTATCAAGTACGACAAACACAGTTTATCACATTGCCCTCATGCAACAAAAATGATTGCAGAATCAGTTTATAATTGCTTCCAAATAGCATGTTTCCTTTCTGTAAACAGGCTCATGTAGCAAAACATGTCATGTCATGATGAGTTTTCTGTCTCAATAGAGGAGGCTAAGGTAAAAAGTAGTTGCCTTCCAGAGCTAGGAAAGAAGGTAAGGAAGAGGTACAGTTTCCAACATCCTTTTGCCATTTTAACTAAGCTGAAGAGCTTTGTCTCCTGGCAAATCATTCTAGCATAGCCACAATTTTCATCTTGCAATGAATGTTAATTCACCTTTAAAAAAAATCGTAAGAGAAAACTGATAGAAAGCAAAATCCCAGGTAGTATTAGATATTTGAGAGCTTAACATAGATGTAGCGTAGTGCCTAAGGCACTTGACTGTTAATCAGAAGGCTGGCAGACATAGATTAGTTATACATCTAGGAGCTCTGGTAGCATAGTGCCTAAGGCACTTGGCTGCTAACCAGAAGGCTGGTGGTTCAAACCCACCAGCTACTCCTCTGAAGGAAGGTTGGGCAATCTACTTCTGTAGTGATACTGCCTCGGAAACCCAAGGAGGGGTCATTATGAGTTGGGTCCCACTCAACGGCAAATAACAACAACAACAACATGGATCTACAAGATCAATGTGCAATCATCCCTTAGTATCTGCCTGGATTGGTCCCAGGACCCCCACATACATCAAAATCTGGATCCAGAGCGCAGACTGTGCACTCAGCCCTCCCTCTTCCTTCTCCTTTCCTTCCTCCACTCACACTCTCAAATGAAGCTTAGGACTCTGCACAGAATTGCTGTTCCAGTTCCTAAACACAAGGAGACAGCCTACTGTGGTGCTGAAGTGGAGCCCTGGGGTTAGTCTACTCATTGACAAGTTGATTTTAACTCTACAAGACAGAATAGAACTGCCCATTAAAGTTTCCAAGGCTGTGATCTTTAAGGAAGCAGACTACCACATCTTTCTTCCATGGAGCTGGTTATCAGTGGATCTCTTAACCACCATACCACCTGGGCTCCTTGGGAGTCAGATTATATGGATGCAAATACTATGTGACATTGAGAAAGTTATTTTATCTCTCTTACGCCTCAATTTCCTCATCTGTAAAATGCACATAATGGAATACTTATGTCAAAGGTACATTGTGAGGATTAAATGTGATAACTCACTGTCGTTAAGTCTGACCCAACTCATAGCAACCCCTCCTTGGGTTTCTGAGGTGGTATCACTACAGAAGTAGATTGCCCAATCTTCCTTCCGAGGAGTCACTGGTGGGTTTGAACCACCAGCCTTCTGGTTAGCAGTCAAATGCCTTAGGCACTACACCACCAGAGCTCCCTAAAAATGATAATATATATATGAAATATGCTACTATCATATAATTTAGCAATGGTACTCTTGGACATTTATTCTAGAGAAATGAAAAGTTATGTTCATACACGCACACAGAAAAAAAAAAAAAAAAAACCTGCACAAATATTTAGAGTACCTTCAGTTGCAATAACCCCAAACTGGAAACAACCCAGATGTCCTTCAACGAATGAATGGTTAAACTAATAGTGATACTTCCCAACAATAAAAGGGAATAGACTATTGATATACGTAACAACTTGGATGAATCTCCAGGGAATAATGCTGAGTGAAAGGGGAAAAAAAAAAAAAAAAAGCCAGTTCCAAAAGGCTACATACAGTTCCAAAAGGCTACATTCCACTTACACAATGTTCTTGAAATGACAAAATTTTAGAAATGGAGAACAGGTTAGTGTTTCACATGGAGGGGGATGAGGACACAGGACACAGGCAGTGGAAGGAGGAAGGTGTGTCTATTAAAGGGCAAAACAAGGGATCCTTGTCGTGATGGAACTGATCTTGACTGTATCAATGTCATTATCTTGGTTGTGATATTACGTTATCACTAGGTGTTAACATTGGGGGAAATTAGATAAAGGACACATACGAATGTTCTATTACTTCTTACAACTGCATATTGATCTATAATTATCTCAAGATAAAAAGTTTAATCAAAACGCTGAATAGGTGATCACTAAATTCTAGTTCTCATCATTGTGATGCACATCATTATCATCATTATTCCACACACTGTAACTCCTCTAAAAGCATCAACTACAACTTTGCCAGTCCATCATTTCTGTGACGCTGCCCGATCTTCTATTAACAACCAGTAACACTAACTGACAGAAGAATAAGAGGACAAATGCAGATGAGTCACAGATCCACCACAAAAGAGGCCTGAATCAGAAAAGTTCACAAACATGAAAAGAGCCCAGCACTGGGTGTTGAGAGAGAAATAAGATAAGATCTTCCTGAGGTCACTAAAGATTAACATATACAGTGAAACCTGTGAGAGCCAGAACTTGATAGGACTGCCTTGCTTTTCCTGGTCTTGTAAGTTTTCTGTCTTTGACAGGGTGCAGTTTTACTACTTTTCTATCTCTCTCCATTAGTGGAAAATTTTGAGTTTTCCTTCTCTGACAGGTTTTCACCTCACATAGGTTCTGGTTTGCAGGTTTTATTGTAGTATCTGAATGACCACGGGAGCCTCAAACCCAACCACCTGGTTTTACAGATGAGGAAAGTAAGGCTCAGAGGTAAATAACTTGCCCAATGAGTTACTATCAGAGACAAGAATCTGTCTCCTGACTTCTAGTTCAGTGCTCTTGTATAGCAGCATGGTTTGCTGATGGATTGTATAAATACTGATTGAGGTTTAGATGGCAGGAAAGGTCATGGTCGTCATTGGGGGCTTTCAGTGGGGACTATCCCTGTTCCATATGCCTATAAGCAGACATTCTTCCCTTCCCCATGTTACTTCCTTCTTCATTGGTTCCTCTTCCCCTCCTAGATCACACCCAGCCCTGTAAGAAGATGCAGCACTAGAGTGGCTTTAGCAATAAGATGCAAGTCTCTATAGTCAAAACTCTTCTATCAGGCCCTCCCTTCTTTTCCTGTCTCACCGATGCTTCTTCTCTGTCTTAGCTCTCTTCATCTCAGAACATTTGAGCTTGGCCCTGTAGACTCTCTTAGTGTTCTTAGCTCCTCAGTTTGCTTCCTTCATAATATCTCCCCTTTGCTCCCACCTTCTGCATGAAATGCCTTTCTTCTCTCCACCTCACCTGGCTACCTCTCACTCATCCTGAAAACATCAATTCCATCATCCTCATCTTATCATCTTTCTGAATCATGCCCATCCATTGCCAAGGCTGAGTTCAGGTGCCTCCCCTTTTAGTCCCTAAGTGTGTATCTCTACCCTTACACTTGGGGGCAGTAGTGCTTCAGTGGTAGAATTCTCGCCTTCCATGTGGGAGATCCAGGTTTGAATCTCTACCAATGGATCTCAAGTGCAGCCACCACCACCTCCACTCACTGGAGGCTTGTGTGTTGCTGTGATGCTGAACAGGTTTCTGTGGAGCTTCCAGGAAGAATAAGACACACACAAGTGGCCACTCAGTTCTGCCCAAGAAGCATCTTAGATTCCCCTGGTGCATTCTTTCTCCTACACTTTCACATCTTGTTTCTTCTCAAACTGCCAACCTTGCCTCCTCATTCTCACCTCCAGCTGTTGGGACCTAAGTTACTATTTCACTGAAAAGACAGAATCCACATACTCACAGGCTCTGTCATGTTCAGTGTTTTCAATTTAACTCCTTCTGTTACTTCTTGGATTCCTTCCATTCACACTGTTACCTTCAAAACTCAACAAAGGTCTTGAGTTTCAGCAAGATGGCAGGATAGGCAGACAAGCTACACAGATCCTCTACAGTACAGCAATGAGAAACCAATTGAAACTGATACAGAAGATGATCCTGGAACCCTGACCTTTGAAGGGAAAGATAAAGACATAGATTAGATATAAATCTAGGAGCTCTGGTAGCATAGTGCCTAAGGCACTTGGCTGCTAACCAGAAGGCTGGCGGTTCAAACCCACCAGCTACTCCTCTGAAGGAAGGTTGGGCAATCTACTTCTGTGATGATACCACCTTGGAAACCCAAGGAGGGGTTGCTATGAGTCAGGTCCAACTCGACAGCACATAATAACAACAACAACAATAGTAAAAGAACCTAAATGAAAATAGTGAGTAAGGAGACAAATGGAGTGACAGACTGCCCACTGTCTGGAGGGCACAGCCATTTTGAATATTTCCCAGTAGCAAGCTAAGAATTGGCTCTGTTCCCTAAGGACTTAATGGGCAAGGACTGCATTGGTGCCTGACAACCAGAAAGCAACACAGCAAAGAAGTATACAAACAGACATGTGGACTACCAGAGGTTGTCCTGAGGGTGCAGCCATTTTGAATATTCCCAAGTAGTGGGTGCGGAATATATGCAAGTGGCATTTTTACCTGGACAGTGACCTAAGAATAGGCTCCACTTGCTGAGGACAACACTGGAAACCACGCTGGGGGCTGATGACTAAAAAGATGTGATATTCCCCTTGTTACTCTTATACATCACAGCTCCTTAGTGAACAGAAGTGTGCCCTGCCTCCACTCAAGTTCCTAACCAGCAGGAATTCCATCCTAATCTGTGCCCTGACAGAGCCTGGGTGCCATGGCCCACCCCCCACAGTTTTTTTGTTTGTTTGTTTGTAAATTATCATTTTTATCTTGTTCTTTCTTCCTTTTTTTCCCCCCTCTTTCCCATCCCTGGTTCTTGTTTTATTTTTTTCTCTTCCCTTTTCCTGCTTCTTTTTTATTTTTGGTTCTTCCCTTCCCTTGTTTCCCTTTTGCAGTTTTCCCATTTTTTTTCTTTATTATTCTGACTCTTGATGTTTCTCTCATTACTCCCTCCCCAGACATTGTGGCATTTTTTTTATCTTTATCTCATTATCTTTCTTTTTTAAAATATATTTTAAATATTTTTATTCTCATTTATTGCATCTCTTTTTTGTGATTGTTCTTGTTTGTTTGTTTATGTGGTTTGAGTTTTTTGTTATCTTGCTTTTCTTTTTTTTTTTTTTTTTTTACCTTGGATGCAATATCATTCCTCCTCAATTTGTCATTCCTGTCATAGTGTACCATATGATTATCTGTCTTTTTTTTTTTTTTTTTTGGTGGTCTTATTTATTTATCTTTTCTAACTGAGTAGGAGACAGCAACCATTCCGACACAACCCAACCATACCTCCACCTCCTGCAGCCCCACCCACTGAGTGAAGGCCACCATTTGCTTTTGCACCAACTGACCAATGATAGGTGGCAGCCAATACCACCTCAACTCACCTTCAACTATCCCTTACCAATAGCTAACAGAGATCTGTACACACACTCTTACATTCTATCATACCACCAAGAGACAGGTGGTGAATGCCTAAGTGCTAAAAACTAGTGAATAGAGGAGCACGGTATCCTGGTCACACAGATATATCAAAACAAATAAAGGGGAAAAAAAACTTGGAAAATCACCGCAACATACAACCACAGATTAAACATAAATACAACGCTGCAATGTCTTGGAGATAACAGATGATCACAATCCACACAAAGAATCAAAATAAAGTAGTAGATAGAAAAAAGGGATCAGCATACAAACCCAGAAAATTTCCCTGAGAAGAAGCAGCATTGGGACCCCATGATAAGAAATTCAAAAAAATTACATTTGGGTACCTTCAACTGATCGAGAGACAGATCACAGATAGCACTGACAAGATAAAGGAAAACAATGACAAAATTAAGGAAAACACAGAAAAAAATAGAAAAACAATACAAGAACAAACTGACAAAATAAACAAAAAAATATAAATGATACAAAAACAAAAAATAGATATCTAGAAAATTAATAATAAGATTCCAGAAATAGATAACACATTGAATGGTCAAAGGAGTAGAATCAAATTGATGGAAGAAAGAATTAATGAAACTGAGGACAAATACCTCACCACTACTTTCTTAAGGGATCAATCAGAAAAAAAGAGACACTCTTCATCAATAAAGAACATTTCCGGTCCAGTAATATGGAAGAATAGGCAGACAAACTACACAGACCCTCTTCAACAAAGAAAAGAGAAATGAATTGACACAGATACAGAAGATAATCCTGGAGCCCTGAGCTTTGAAAGGAAGGATACAGAAGTGGACTAAAGTCCAATAGTAAAAGAATCTGCATGAAAATACTGAATAAGGAGACAAACAGAGCTGCAGACTGTCAGCAATCCTGATGGTATGGACTATTTGGATATTTCCAAGTGGTGTTAGGACCTAAGAATTAACCTAAAATTCGGCCCTGCTCACCAAGGGCTGCAAGGAGGACTACATTGGTGGCTGATGACCAAAAACAGAAACAGCAAAGAAGAAGACAAACTGAGCTGTGGACTTTTGGCTGTCCAGAGGGCACAGCAATTTTGAATGTTTACAAGCGGTTTGACCATTCTGGGTATTTCAAGTGACAGCATTCTCCCAGATTCCAGGGACCTAAGAATAGGATCCACTTGCCGAGGACAGCATGACATACTGGAGGCTGAGAACTAGAAAGATGTGATATTACCCTTGTTACTCTTATACCCCACACCCCCTTGGTGGACAGAGGTGAAGCTATCCCTCACTACCATCCACCTTCTGGGCTGGCAGAAATTCAATCCCAGTCAATGTGTTCTGGAAGTGCCCTGCCCTGCCCTTCCCACATTTGTTTTTTGTTTCTTTTTGTTTTTTTGTTTGTTTCTTTTAAAATTATTCCTTTTTCTTCTTCTTCCTTTTTATTTTTATTCATTCTTCTTCCCTTCCCAGGTTCTAGCTTTTGGTTTTTTCTTTCTTCCCTTTTCCTTGTTCCCATTTTTTTCTTCTTGTGATTTTCCTCATCCTTTGTTTTCTTTTTGCATTTTTCCCATTTTCTCTTTCATTGTTCTCTTACTCTGCCTTGTTTCTCTTATTCTCCCTCCCCAGATATTATGTCTTTTTTTTTTCTTTTTCTATCCATGTTTCTTTTGTCTTTTTAAAGTATTTCTTTAAATATTTCATGCACTGCCTTTCCTCTTTTTTTTTTTTTTTTATTTCTCTTCTTGGTGATTGTTTGTGTGTGTTTATGCATTGTGTGTTTCTTGTCCTATTGCTTTAACTTTTTTGGTGGCTTATCTATTGTAGTTTTTGTCTAACTGAGTGGGAGACAGCAATCGTGCCCATACGACCCAACCATACCCATACCTCCTGAAGCCCTACCTATTGAGTGAGGGCTACCACTTGCTTCTGCAACAACTGGACAATGATACATGACAGCCAATACAAGTCTGACTCTGCCTTAACTACACTTCACAAACCGTTAACAGAGTTCTGTGCAGCCACTCTCATTCTATATCACACCCACTGGGAGACAGGTGGTGAGTGCATGAGTGCAGCCAACTAGCAAATAGAGGAGAACCATACCCTGCTTACTACAATACATCCAAACAAAACAAAGAAAATGAAAATCTTGGGTGAATCACTCCAACATACAATCACCAATTAAATGGACATACAAGAACATCACAATGTCTTAGAGAAAATAGACCATCAAAGTGCACACAAAGGACCAAGATAAAGCAGTAGAAATAAAGCATAAGGATATAGACCCAGAACACATCCCAGAGGAAGAAGCAGCACTGGAACTCCCTGATAAGGAATTCAAAAGATTTATATTTAGGTACCTTCAATGGACTGAGAGACAGATCAAAGAAAATAATGATAAAATTAAGGAAAAGACAGACAAAACCCTAGAAAAATTTCAAAAGACAATACAAGAACAAAATTACAAAATAAATTAAAAATGATACAAACTCTAGATAAAAATCCAGAAGATTACGACTAAATTTTCAGAAATAGAAAACACATTGAAAGGGCAAAGGAGCAGAAACAAATAAGTGGAATACAGAATTAGTGGAATTGAAGACACATACCTCAACACTTCTTAGAAAGGGATCAATCAGAAAAAATATCAAAACAAAATGAAGAAAGCTAAGATTCATGTGGGATATCATCAAAAGGAATAACCTACATGTAATCAGAATTACAGAACAGAAAAAGAAAAATAAAACAACAGAGAAAATAGTGGAAGGTTTGTTGGAAGAGAAGTTCTCTGATATGATGAAAGATGAAAATATACCCATTCAAGAAGTCCAAAGAACTCCAAATAGGACAGACCCCAAAAGAAAATCACCAAGATATATTATAATCAAACTCACCAAAAGCAAAGACAAAGAAAAAAATCTGAAAGCAGCATGATTAAAAAAAAAAGTTACCTACAAAGGGCAACCAATAACTAAGCTCTAATTTCTCAGCCGTCGATGGAGGAAGTGCAGCCAGAATGCTCCTTGGAAGCAAGAATGGCCAGACTTCGTCTCACCTATTTTGGTCATGTTGTAAGAAGGGACCATTCCCTGGA
>NW_006921668.1:3233243-3234630 GCF_000298275.1 Orycteropus afer afer
ACAAAAACAGACTAAAAATCAAAGGTCGGAAAAAGATATATCAAGCAAATGGCAGTCAAAAAAGAGCAGGAGTGCCATTATTAACTTCTGAGAAAATTGACTTTAAGACAAAAAACACCATAAGAGACAAGGAAGGATATTATATGAGGAAAGGGTCAATTGAACAAACAGACATAGCCATAATAAATATCTATGGACCCAATGAAAGAGCCCCAAAGTGTATAAATCAGACTTTAACAGAATTGAAAAGACAAACAGATGACTCCACAGTCATAGTAGGAGACTTTAATATACCACTTTCAACAAAACATAGAAAAACTGGAAAGAAACTCAACAAAGATGCAGAAGAACTAAACAATACAACCCATCAACTTGACCTTATCAACATCTACATAGCATGTCACCCAACAACAGCACATTATACAATCTTTTCCAGTGCACATGGAACATTCTCCAGGATAGATCATATGTTAGGCCACAAAGCAAGCCTTAATAAATCTAAAAACATTGAAATACTGCAAAGCATCTACTCAGATCACAATGCTAATAAAATTAGAAATCAACAATAAGATCAATAGAAAAAGAGCACACACATGAAAAATGAATAACACTCGCCTTGAAAACAACTGGATAACAGAAGAAATAAAAAACGAAATTAAAAAATCCCTCAAATCAAAGGAGAATGAAAACACAACATACCAAAATCTTTGAGACACAGCAAAAGCAGTTATCAGATACCAATTTACAGCAATAAATGCATACATCTAAAAAGAAGAAAGAGCCAAAATCAGCACCTTAACCAAAAATCTCCAGCAATTAGAAAAAGAATAGGAAAAAAAACCTACAGTCACCAGAAGAAAAGAAATAATAAATATTTGACCAGAAATCAATGAACTGGAAAATAGAAAGACAATAGAAACAATCAACAAGACTAGAAGTTGATTTTATGAAAAGATTAATAAAATTGACAAACCACTAACAAATTTAACAAAGGAAAAGAGGGAGAGAATACAAATAACATGAATAAGAAATGAATTGGGTGACATCACAACAGAACTAACTGAAATAAAAAGGATAATATCAGAATATTATGAAGAACTGTACTCCAACAAATTTGAAAATCTAGAAGAAATGGACAGATTTCTACTACTTACCTAAACTAATACAGACTGAAGTTTAAAAGTTGGACAGAACTATAACAAAACAAGAAGTAGAACAGGTCACAAAAAAATTTCCAACAAAAAAAAAAAAAGCCCCAGATCAGATGGTTTCACTGGAGAATTCTACCAAACTTTCAGAGAACTGCCACCAATCCTACTCAAACTATTCCAGAATATAGAAAATGATGGAATCCTCAGAAAAAATCATTTTATGTAGCAAGCATAAC
>NW_006921668.1:3235771-3239729 GCF_000298275.1 Orycteropus afer afer
CAATACTACCCAAAGCAATCTATACATTCAATGCAACCCCAATCCAGATTCCATCAACATTCTTTAAAGACAGGCAAAAACCAATCACTATTTTTATATGGAAAGGAAAGAGACCTGGGATAAGCAAAGCACTATTGAAGAAGAAGAACAAAGTAAGAGGTACCACACTCCTGGATCTCAAAATGTACTATACAGCCACAGCAGTCAAAACTGCCTGGTATTCATACAATGTCAGACACAGAGACCAGTGGAATATAACTAAGGACCCAGAAATAGATCCATTGACCTATGGTCAGCTGATCTTGACAAAGGGCTGAAGTCCATTTAATGGGGAAGATATTGTCTATTTAAAAATTATGCTGCCAAAACTGGATATCCATTTGCAGAAAAAATGAAACAATATCTGCACCTCACACCATACACAAAAACTAACTCCAGATGGATCAAAGACTTAAATGTGAAACATAAAACTATAAATTTCCTCAAGGAAAAACTAGAGGCAAATTTAGGGGCCCTTATATATGGTAAAAAGGTGTGGGAGGCAAGCCTAGGCCCCAAGCCCCCGAGAGCCAGGAAAAGGAGGGAGCACGAGAGGGCAGAGACCTCAGGAGCAGCAGGATATTCAGGTAAAAAGAGGCAGGAGGCAAGGCTAAGCCCCAAGCCCCCTGGATCCAGGAAAGGGAGGCAGTGGCCAGGGACCACAAAGTGACAGGTTCCAGGTAGGAATTAGGTAAGGGGAGGGCACAGAGGTTTCCAACAGCTAAGAGAGACAAACTTGTCTGTCAGTTTGTCATCCTGTGGGGCTTGTACATTGCTGTGACTTGAGGATGTGTCACTGGTGTTTAAGATGCTAGCAGAGTTGCACATGGTGCATAGGTTTCAACAAGCTTACAAACTAAGACAGATTAGGAAGAAGGAGGAGGACATTGACTTCTCAAATATTGGCCAGGGGAAACCTTATGAATAGCAAAGAAACACTGTCTGCTACATTGCTGGGCAACTTTATGAATAGCTCAGAAACATTGTTTGACACCGTGCAGGAAGAAAAGCCCCTTGGGTCAGAAGGCACTCAAAATAGGACAGAGAAAGAGCTGCCTCATCAGAGTAGAACCAATCTTAATGATATGGATAAAGTAAGTCTTTCAGGATCCCCACGTGCTGACATGGCATGACTCAAATTGAGGAGAAACAGCTGCAAACATCCATTAATACTTGGAACATAGAATGTACAAAGTATGAATCTAGGAAAATTGGAAGTTGTTAAAAATGAAATGGAACTCATAAAGATTGATATCCACCATTAGTGAGCTGAAATGGACAGGTTTTGGGCATTTTGAATCAGACAACCATATGATCTACTATGCCAGGAATGAAAAACTGAAGAGGAATGGTATGGGATTCATCATCACAAAGGATGTATCAGGATCTGTCCTGAAGTACAATGCTCTCAGTGATAGGATAATATCCATAAGCATACAAAGAAAACTTATTAATACTACTATTATTCAAATTTATGCACCAACCACCCAAGCCAAAGATTAGGAAATTAAAGGTAATTACCAAATTCTGCAGTCTGAAATTGACCGAACATGCAATCAAGATGTGTTGCTTATCACTGGTGATTGGAATGCAAAAGTTGGAAACAAAGTGAATCAACAGTAGTTGGAAAATTTGGCCTTGGTGACAGAAATAACACAGGAGATCACATAGAATTTTGCAAGACCAACGACTTATTCATTGCAAATACCTTTTTTCAACAACACAAACAGCAGCTATACACATGGACTTCACCAGATGGAATACACAGGAATCAGATTGACTATATCTGTGGCAAGAGGCAATGGAAAAGTTAAATATCTTCAGCCAAAAGCAGTCCAAGAGCTGATTGTGGATGATCAACTGATTGTGATCATCAACTGCTCATGTGCAAGTTCAACTTGAAGGTAAAGCCAATTAAAACAAGTCCAAGAGAGCCAACATAAGACCTTGAATATATCCCTCTTGAATTTAGAGATCATCTAAAGGATAGATTTGATGCATTGAATACTAATGACTGAAAACCAGAAGAATTGTGGGATGACATCAAGAGCATCATCCAGGAAGAAAGCAAGAGGTCCTTAAAAATACAAGAAAGAAAGAAAAGACCAAAATGGAAGTCAGAAGAGACTCTGAAAATTGCCCATGAGTAGCTAAAGCAAATGGAAGAAATGACAAGATAAAAGAGCTGAACAGAAGATTTCAAAGACCAGCTCAAGAAGATAAAGCCAATTACAATAATGAAATGTGCAAAGAGTGGAGTTAGAAAACCAAAAAGGAAGAACACACTTCGGATTTCTCAAGCTGAAAGAACTGAGGAAAAAATTTAAACCTCGAGTTGCAATATTGAAAGATTCTATGGGCAAAATATTGAATGATGCAGGAAGCATCAAAAGAAGTTGGAAGGAACGCACAGAGTCACTGTACCAAAAAGAACTGGTCGATGTTCATTCATTTCAGGAGGTGGCATATATTCAACCACCAATGATATTGAAGGAAGAAATCAAAGCAGCACTGAAAGAATTGGCAAAAAATAAGGCTCCAGAAATTGACAGAATACCCATTGAGATGTTTAAACAAACAGATGTCCCACTGGAGGCACTCATTCAGTTATGCCAAGATATTTGGAAAACAGCTACCTGACTAACTGTACCCATTCCATATTTGTACACATCGCAAAGAAAGGTGATCCCACAGAATGTGGAAATTATCAAACAATATCATTGATATCACATGCAAGTAAAATCTTACTGAAGATATTTCAAAAATCGTTGTAGCAGTATATAGACAGAGAACTTCCAAAAAAGAAAGCTGGATTCAGAAGGGGATGTGGAGCAAAGCTGATTTAGATGGATCTTGGCTCAAAGCAAAGAATACCAGAAAGATATTAACTTGTGTTTTATTGACTATGAGAAGGCATTAGACTGTGTGGATCATAACAAATTGTCGATAACATTGAGAAGAATGGGAATTTCAGAATACTTTATTGTACTCATGAGGAACCTGTACATAGACCAAGAGGCTGTTGTTCAAACAGAAAAAGGGAACACTACGTGGTTTAAAATCAAGAAGGAAGTGCATCAAGGTTATATCCTTTCACCATACTTATACAATCTCTATGCTGAGCAAATAACCTGAGAAGCTGGACTATACAAAGAAGAACATGGCATTAGGATTGGAGGAAGAATCATTAACAACCTGCGATATGCTGATGACACAGTTTTGCTTGCTGAAAGTGAGGATGACTTCAAGTACTTACTGATGAAGATTGAAGAATACAGTCTGCAGGCAGCATGAATTACATCTCAATATAAACAAAAATCCTTACAACTGGTCCTATAAACAACATAATGATAAATGGAGAAAAATTGAAATTGTCAAGGACTTCATATTACTTAGTTCTACAATCACCACCAATGGAAGCAGCAGTCAGGACATCAGACAATGTATAGCATTGGGCAAATTGGCTGCAAAGGACCTCTTTCAAGTGGTGAAGACCCAAGCTGTCTCCTTGAAGATTACGGTGTGCCTGACACAAGCCATGGTATTTTCAATCGCCTCATATGCATGTGAGAGCCAGACAATGAATAAGGAAGACTGAAGAAGAATTGATGCTTTTGAGCTGTGATGTTGGAGAAGAATGCTGAAAGTTCCATGGACTGCTCAAAGAACTGACAGGTCTTTCCTGGAGGAAGTGCAGCCAGAATGCTCCTTGGAGGGGAGAATGGGCAGATTTCGTCTAACATACTTTGGTCATGTTGTCAGAGGGCCCATTACCTGTAGAAGGATGTCCTGCTTGGTAAGGTGGAGGGTCAATGAAAGAGGGAAAGGCCCTCAATGAGATGGACTGACATGGTGGCAGTTGCAATGGGCTCAAGTATAGCAAGAATCATGGAGCTGGCTCAGGACCAGGCGGTGTTTC
>NW_006921668.1:3240339-3241656 GCF_000298275.1 Orycteropus afer afer
CCAGCACTAATAGCAAAGTTCAACAAGACAAAAAATAACAAATGCTGGTGAGGATGTGGAGAGATTGGGACTCTCATACACTGCTGGTGGGACTGTCAAATGATACCACTGTGGAAAGCAGTATGGTGATTCCTTAAAAAGTTGGAATTAGAAATATTATTTGACCCAGCCATTCCATTACTAGGTATATATCTTAAAGAAGTGAAAGCCAAGACAAGAACAGATATATGCATACCCATGTTCATCGCAGCACTATTTACAATAGCAAAAAGATGGAAACAACCTAGGTGCCCATCAACAAAACTAATAAACAAACTGTGGTACATACACACAATATGTGTGTATACTATGCAACCTGAAAGAATAGCATAGAATCTGCAAAACACTGCATAACATGGATGGATTTGGAGGACATTTCACTGAGTGAAATAAGTCAGTCACAGAAGGACAAATATTGTATTGTTCTTCTATTATGAAAAGCCAAGGAAAGATTTATATATGGTATGAAACTTCCTTTGTTGGTTACCAGGGGTGAGTGAGAGGGGAGGAAACACTGCTAGACAGGTAGATACAAGTATTGATTGGGGTGAAGGGAAGGGCAATGCACCAAATGTAAGTGATCGACACAGTGGCACTGAGGAAAAGGAAGTCATAGAGAGGTCCATGGGAAGTACAGACAACAAAGATGAATTCTTTTGTACATACAGTACTGTATTGTGAGTGAAAGCAAACATTGATCTACGTAGGGGAGGATAGATGGTGGACAGACTGAATAATCAGGTATGTCTAGGCATGGTGGAATGTGCCCATGACCATGCATAGGCTTGGCACACAATTCTTCTACAACCATATTTGAATATTCTATATGAATGTCCAGGTATATAGTAAAGCTGAAAAGGTTGAAGAGACTTCTTGGCACAGCCAAGTACTGTGGGCTTTGGACCATGGTCCCAGGGGATATCAAGCTCTATTGGCATAACATACTACACAAAACATTGCTCCACATCCTACATTGGTGAGTGGTGACTGGGATCTTAAAAGCTTGCAAGCAGCCATCTAGATGCAATGATGGGTCACTCCTCATCCAGAGCAAAGAAGAATGAAGAAGATCAAAGATGCATGGAAACAATTAGTCCAAGGGATTGGTAGATCATGCAATTCTCAGCCTATATGACTATGAGACCAGAACTAGGTGGTGTCCAGTTACCACTGTCAAACACTCAGAGGGGGATCTGTGTAGAAGATCTTGGAGAGAGTGGGAGAACAATGTGGAACAAAACTCAAAATTACGTGTGTGTGTTTGTGTGTGTGTGTGGT
>NW_006921668.1:3241955-3243175 GCF_000298275.1 Orycteropus afer afer
ATATATTTATATAAAGATAAGATTTCTAAAGCCTCAAAGACTATGGCCTCTAGTTGCCCTTCAGGTCTGGAATTGAACTCACTCCTTGGCTTCCAGCCAAATAAAAGACTGGTATATGGGCTGAACACTTATATCAGGTAGATGCACTCCTTGGAGAGATCAATCATGGGAGAACAGAAGGGCAGTGTATACACAGGGAGACTGCTCGGGGGGCAGGAGTGCATGGGAGGGAAGGACACAGGTAAGAGGTAACTATGAGGAGGAAGTAGTAAGAGAGCTGTTACATTGTGGGAAATTGCATTCAATGTCATGAGACTAACTGTGATGAACTCCTATATGGAAAATGAATTTGCTCTATAAACTTTCATCCAAATCACAATAAAAATTTGGAAAAAAAAATCAAAGCAAAATGATAAAAGCCTAAGTTTCATGTGGGATACCATCAAGAATAATCTACATGAAATTGGAATTCCAGAACAGGAGGAGACAAACATAACAACAGAGAAAATTGTTGAAGATTTGTTGGAAGAGAATTTCCCAAATATGATAAGAGATGAGATTATATCCATTCAAGTTTAACAAGCCCCAAACAGGATATATCTGAAAATAAATAAATAAATAAATAAATCACCAAGACATATCATGATCAAACTCACCAAAACCAAAGACAGGAAAAACAAAAGGTTACCTGCAAAGGGCAATCAGTAAGACTAAGCTCTGATTTCTTAGCAGAGAATATGCAGGAGAGAAGGCAAGGGGATGATATATATAAAACACTGAAAGAAAAAATTTCCCAGCCAAGAATTATGTACCCAATAAAATTGTCTATCAAATATGAGGGTGAAATAAGACATTTCCAGATAAACAGAAATTAAGGGAATTTGTTAAAACCAGACCAGCCTTACAACAGATGTTAATTGGAGGCCATTGTACAAAGAATCAATAAGAGCACACAACTGATGATTAACATGCATGATGACATAACTCAGAAACCAACCTAGTAATGGAATTATCCAAAGTAAAATAAGTTTACAAGACTGTAAACAGGGAACCAGAGACATCAATTGGTAAATTAGGATAACTACAAACTAAAAAGAGGGAATAAATAATGTACATACAGAACTTTCTGCTTGCTGAAAGTGAGGATGACTTAAGGCACCTACTGATGAAGGTTGAAGAATACAGTCTGCAGTATGGATTACATCTCAACATAAAGAAAA
>NW_006921668.1:3244255-3244931 GCF_000298275.1 Orycteropus afer afer
ATCAAAATAAAAAAGAGGACAAATATTTAGCAAACACTAAAACCATAGCAATGAAGGAGATGATACCATGATTCACAACAAAATGTGCACAGCACAGAAAATTATATTTAACAAAGAAATCAGCAACACCATGAAAAAGCATAATGAAATGACATGAATTAATTCATATTTGTCAATAATAACATTGAATGTAAATGGATTAAATCCACCACTTAAGAGATGGAGAGTCGCAGACTGGATAAGAACACATAACCCATCACTATGCTGTCTACAAGAGAATCACCTTAGACACAAAGACAAAAATCAACTAAAAATCAATGGCTAGAGAAAGATACACCAAGCAAACAGCAACCAAGGAGTGGCAATATTAATTTATGATAAAATAGACTTTAAGACAAAAGTGACCATAAGAGGAAAGGACGTACATTATATAATGATTAAAAGATCAACTGGACAAGAGGACATAACCATAATAATTATCTATGTGCCCAATGACAGTCCCAAAATCATAAATCAGACTTTAATAGAATTGAAAAGACAAATAGATTACTCCACAGTAACAGGAGGAAACTTTAATATATCACTTTCAATGAAAAATAGAACAATTGGAAAGAAACTCAACAAATATACAGTTGTTGTTGTTGTTGTTAAGTGCCGTCGATTCGTTTCCGACTCA
>NW_006921668.1:3248326-3259443 GCF_000298275.1 Orycteropus afer afer
GTGTTCAGTGCAGATCAGTGAGTAAGCACAAATATACAGAAGAACCAAAAATACAATCAACCAACTTTAACTTAGAGACATTTGCAGAGAACATCACCCAACAACAGCACAATATACATTCTTTTCCAACACACATGGAACACTCTCCAGGAATCCAAGTCAATTTGACTCATGGAGACCCCTCCTTTGTTAGGCTACAAAGGAAACCTCAGTAAATTTAAAAACTTTGAAGTACTGAAAAGCATCTTCTCAGATCACAATGCTACAAAATTAGAAATCAACACTAGGAAGTGGAAGAAAAAAAAAACATGGAAACTGAATGAGAGATGGGAAGATGGAGTCATACCTATAACCCACACATTTGTTTCCTCTACCAACTTAATTCCTAAATAACTAGATAAAAGAGATAGGAATAATGATACTGGAGTTATGAGCAACTAAGAAGATAAAGTAACAGAGTTAGTGATGGCAGAGAAAAATAACAGATTAAACAACTGGGAAAAATAAATGAACCCCCCTAGCCAGTGGAGATAGAGATGGAGAAGAAGAAAACTCATTAGAAACACAAAAGAGGTCGGTGGGTGGAAGGAAGGAAGAAAAAAAACAATCACAGAACATACAGAGGCAGTGAGGACTCAGAATATCCACACTGGTAGATTTGGTTTCAATCTTGGACCTTGGGAGCTGGGTGAGTAGACAATCTTCTGGGAAACAGATCAAGACACCTCTTGGCTTGGGCTCTCATGGAGTCTAGAAATGAGTGGAGGAAAAGGAGAAACTCCCTACTAATAGACAGAGCTTCAGAGCAAGTGCACAGCAAAGGGCTGGCATTCAATTCTTCCGTGACCCCTTTTCAGCACAGAGTGGACCAGAGTACTGGGTTTTTGTGGCTTATTGATTCAAGCCAAAAGCAGTGGCCCTCTACCCATTGAAGTCTCTGTCGATTTTGAACCATGGGTCTTTGATTGACAGTAAGATGTCATCATTACTAGATGTCTAAGGAAGACACAAACCAAATTAACTGTACCAGCAGTGCTGACTGATCTGTCTCACTCAAATACAGAAAACAGGAACTTGCTACTTGTGCTTTTTTTTTTTTTTTCATTTTCTTTTTTCCTCTTCTCCCCTGCCTCATACATTAGAAGGAACACATTAAACCATCACTAGGCAACAGGAGTTATTACACTGAACACATCACCCAATAGGTAACACCAACAACACCTGTCCCACAAAATCAATGACAGACAGAGGACAACACCTACTCATCTGAACTCCAAATCCCCTTCACAATGAACAGAGACCTGTACCCACATCTCACCAATGATTCTTCCAACACAGAGAGAGCTGGACAACAACCCAGTACACAGCTGAGTTAATAACAAAAGAAGTATACCTGCTCCATATTTTCAGTTAGAGTAAAACATAAAATCAGGATCAGGGTAAACAAATCAATATATAACTAACAATTAAAGACAACAACTGCAAAATGTCTAGGAAACAACCAACCAAACAAACAAACAAACAAAAACTCACTGACATCAAGTCAATTTGACTCATGGAGACCTCTCCTTGGATTTCCAAAGTGTTATCTCTACAGAAGTAGATTGTCCAGTCTTCCTTCCAAGGAGTGGCTGGTGGGTTTGAACCTCCAGCCTTCTGGTTAGCAGTCAAATGCCTTAGGCACTATGCCACCAGAGCTCCTTAGGAAACAACAGACAACCTCAAATCAAACAAACAAACAAAAAGGACAAGATAATAGAAATAAAAGCCCAGGCTAAGTAATTATCTATTATGGAAGAAGAACAAAAAATAGAACTATCTGAGAAGTAATTCAGAAGATATATATATAGAACTCTCCAAGGGCTCAAGGAAACCACAAACAGAATGAATGAGAAGACAGACAGTGCCCTGGAAGAAATCAGGAAAATTATTCAAAAACAAAATAACAAGATAAATACACAATTAGAACTATAACAAAAACAGCAACTAGAAATCCAGAAGATGAACACTACAATTACAGAGATAGACAATACAATGGAAGGACAAGAGTAGACTACAACTGGCTGAAGAATGTATTCCTCAACTAGAAGACAAATCCCTTGATGCCAGCCTGTATGAAGAAAAATCAGAATACAGTTTTAAGAGAAATGAAGAAAACCTAAGAGTTATATGGGATGACATGAAAAGAAACAATATATACCTCATTGGAATACTAGAAAAAGAGAAGGCAAAAAAGAAAAGGAAAAAAGAAAAAAGAAAATTGTCAAAGATTTGCTAAAAAAAAAATTTACCTATATTATGAAGGAAGAAAAAATATCTGTCCAAGAAGCTCAATGAACCCCATACAGAATAGATTCCAAGAGAAAGTCACCAGGACATGTCATAATCAAACTCTCCAAAACTAACAACAAAGAAAGATCATTGGGAGCAGCTTGGGAAAACCAAAATGTCACCCACAATGGACAACTAGTAAGATTAAGTTCTGGTTTCTCAGCAGAAACCATGCAGGGAAGAAGGCAATGGGACAGCATATATAAAACACTGAAGGAAAAGAACTTCCAACCAAGAATTTTATATCCAACCAAAATGTCCCTTAAATATGAGGGTGATATCAAGACATTCTCAGACAAACAGAAATTAAGAGAATTTGTGAAAACCAGACCAAGCCTACAAGAAATGCTAAGGAGTCCTTCCAATAGAGACTCCACAACAGAGAACAACAAATTAAAATCAGAACACTTGACATCAACACTTAGAAACAAAACCAGAAATAGATGCTCAAAATAAGCTCATAAAATAGTATACACAGAGAAAAAAGGAGTCAATCTGCAGATGACACCAGCAACAAACCAATAGAGGGAATAAAAGATCTAATTACAAAACTTCCAAATGGAGAGAAAGACAGGAGAGATAAGAAACTATTTCAGGGTAACCACAAAGAAAATAAACAATCTCCCCTAAGCAAACTAAGAAAGAATAACCCATGTGCTTAGTAAGCACAAAACCAACAATAATGAAGAAAATAAAAGAAACACTTGATAACAAAATGAGTTCAGCACAGAAAAATATTTGGAACAAGGAAACCACCACCAACACACAAACACCACACACACAAAATAAACAATAGAATGACAGCAATAGATACATATCTGTCAATAATTACACTCAATGTGAATAGACTAAATGCACCAGTCAAGAGAAAGAGAGTGGCAGACTGAATAAGAAAAGAAGACTCATTGATATGCTGCCTACAAGAGACCCACCTTAGACCAAAGATAGAAACAAATTAAAAATTGTTGTTGTTGTTGTTGTTATGTGCCATCAAATCAGACCTGACTCATAGTGACCCCTCCTTGGGTTTCTGAGGCAGTATCATCACTACAGAAATAGATTGTCCAACCTTCCTTCCAAGGAGTGGCTGATGGGTTTGAATCGATAGCTTTCTGGTTAGCAGTCAAGTGTCTTAGGCACTAATATACCAAGCTAAGGGCAACCAAAAAAGAAGACAGGATTGGCAATGTTAATTTCTGATAAAATAGACTTCAAGGTGAAAAACAGCATAAGGAACAAAACCAAAAAACTCACTACTGCTGAGTCATTTCCAACTCATAGTGACCCCCTTTGGATTTCTGAGGTAGTAGTGGCTGGTGGGTTTGAACCACCAACCTTCTGGTTAGCAGTCAAATGCCTTAGGCACTATGCAAAAAGACATTATATGATGCTAAAAGGATCAATTGATCAAGAAAATATCACCATAATTAATATCTATGCATCCATAAAAATGTTCCAAAATACATAAAGCAAATATTAACTGAATTGAAAGGAAAAATAGACAACTCTACAATAGCAGTAGAGACTTGAACAGATCACTTCGAAGAAGGTTCAGAACAACTAGAAAAAAAATTCAACAAAGATACAGAGCTATTTAACAACACAATAAAACACTTGACCTCATAGACGTATACAGAGAATTCCATCCAACAAAATCACAATACAAATTCTTCTCCAGTGCACATGGATTATTCTCCAGAATAGGCTATATGTTAGGACACAAAACAAGCCTCAATAAATTAAAAATCATTGATATACTACAACACAACTTCTTGGATCATGATGTTATAAAATTAGAAATCAATAATAGCAAGATCAAAGAAAAAACATCAAATATGTGGAAACTGAATAATACACTGCTCAAAAACTACTGGGTAACAGAAGAACTAAAGTGCGAAATAAAAAAAAAAAATTCTAAAAACTAATGAGAATGAAGATACAACTTAGCAAAACCATTGGGACACAGTGAAAGCAGTACTCAGAGGTCAATTTAGAGCAAAAATGCACACATCAGAAAAGAGGAAAGAAACAAAACCACACTCTAACTCAACAACTCCAACAACTAGAAAAAGAGCAACAGTATCCAGAAGTCAGGAAATAATAAAGGTCAGAGCAGAAATAAATGAAACAGAAAACAAAAAGCAATAGAGAATATCAACAAAATGAGAAGGTGGTTCTTCGAAATGATTAACAAAATTGACAAACCACTGGAAAATTTAACAAAGGAGAAGAAAGAGAAGATGCAAATAACACAAATAATAATAAAAAAAGATGACATCACAACAGAATCAACTGAAATAAAAAAGAGAATAACAGAATATTATAAAGAACTGTACTGCAACAGATTCAAGAACCTAGAGAGAGATAGATAAGTTTTAGAGACACAAGACCAACCTAAACTATCCCGGTCAGAAATAGAATACTTGAACAGATCCATGCCAAAAGAAGAAAATGAGCAGGTCATAAAAAAATTTCCCACACACACAAAAAAAGTCTTGGCGCTGATGTCTTCATTGGAGAATTTTACCAAACATTCAGGGAAGAGTTGACATCTACACTACTCAAACTATTTCAGAACATACAAAAAGATGGAATAGTCCCAAATTCATTTTATGAAGCAAACATAACAATGACACCAAAACAAGGGAAAGACACCACTAAAAAGGAAAAGTACAGACCAATATCCCTCATGAATATAGATACAAAAATTTTTACCAAAATCCTAGCCAACAGAATCCAACAATGTATCAAAACAATAATACATCCTGACCAAGGGGGATTCATACCTGGTATGGAAGGATGGTTCAACATCAGAAAAACAATTAATGTAATCCACTACATAAACAAAACAAAAGGAATATGATCATATCAATTGATGCAGAAAAGGCATTTAATAAAATCCAACACTCATTCCTGTTTAGAACTCTCAGCAAAATAGAGACAGAAGGGAAATTCCTCAACATAATAAAGGGCATATATGCAAAGCCAATGGCCAATATTAATGGAGAAAGACTCAAGGCACTCCCCTTGCTAACGGGAACCAGACAAGGATGCCCTCTATCACCACTTCTATTTAACATTGAATTGTAAGTTGTAGCCAGGGCAATAGAGCAAGAAATCCTCTTTAACAAATGGTGCTGGCAATATGGATATCTACTTGCAAAAAAAATGAAACAAGACTCATACCTCACTCCTACACAAAAACAAACTCAGGTTGGATCAAAGCCTTAAATGTAAAATTAAAAACTACAAAGCTCATCCAAAAGAAAATAGGGGCAAATCTAAGGGCCCTAGTTTACTGCATAAATAGACTCTCAAGCATAACCTAGAATGCAGAAGCAGTGGAAGAGAAGCTAGATGACTAGGACCTTTCAAAAAGTTAAATTCTTATGTGCATCAAAAGACTTCTCCTAAAGGGTGAAAATAGAACTTAAAGGTTGGGAAAAAAATATTTGGCCATGACATATCTAGAAAAGGACTGTGGTAGTTATGTTTGTGTGTCAGCTTGGCTGGGTCTGGTTGAGTGGCTGGGCAGCTGGTAATAGTTATTCCCCACGATGAGACTGGCAATCAACTCCATGGTGGGATCTACCATAAGCAGCTGAGTAGCTGCCTTTGGGTATGTGGACTACATCCCATATATAAGCAGCAGGTTTGGGAATGGTCTTTAGTTTATGGCACACTTGGACCCTGCATGCAACTGTGTCATTGTGTAGCAGCCTGCCATGCTCTGCCAACCTTGGGACTTACAATGAACTTAAGTTAATGGCCTGCTGTGTGGTTTGGTAACATTGGGACTGTGTCTTTTTACTTGTCAACCTTGGGCTTCTCAGCCTCAGCAGCCAGCAGCTGTCTGAGTGAAGAAACGCCTCTAGCTCCAGTGGGCTGGGAGCAGGAGGCAGAGCTGGACCCCAAGGTTGTGGGGCTTTCACCCAGCCCTTAAAGCCCACACTTTGAACTTGGACTTAAAGCCTCCAAACTGTGAGTGAATAAACTCCTATTTGTTAAGGCCATCCCATTTGTGATACGTTTCCTGTCAGAATGGTACTAGGTAACCAGAACAATGACTTATCTCCAAAATTTATAGAAAACTCAAACCTCAACATCAATAAGACAAATAATCCAATTCAAAAATGGACAAGGGACATGAACAGACACTTCACTAAAGATGATATACTGACAGCCAACAAACACATGAGGAAATGCTCACGATCATTAGCCATTAGAGAAATACAAATCAAAACAACAATGAGATATCATCTCATCCTGGCAATAATAGCAAATTTCAACAAGACAAAATAGTAAATCCTGGTGAGTTTGAACTCTCATATACTGCTGGTGGGACTGCAAAACAGTACAACAACCATCGTAAAAATGGTATGGTGTTTCCTTGAAAAACTGAAAATAGAAATACCATTTGATCCAGCAATTCTCTTCCTAGGAATATATTGTAAAGAGGTGAGAGACAGGACACGAACAAATATAGGCACACCGTGTTCATCACAGCACAATTCACTGTAACAAAGAGATGGAAACAACCTAAATGCCCATCAACAGATGATTGGATAAGCAAACTTGGGTACATTCACACAATGGAATATTATGCAGCATTAAAGACTAATGAAGAATATATGAATCATCTCACAAGGTGAATGGATTTGGAGGACATTATGCTGAGTGAAATAAGTCAATCACAGAAGGACAAATATTGTATGAGCCCATTATTGTAAAAAGTCAAGGAAAATTTTACTTAGGGAAGAAAACCCACTTTGTAGGTTACCAAGGATAGGAGGGAAGGGGGGAGAAATTTTCAGACTAGTTGGGGGTCACATGTTGATTTGGATGAGGGGAGGGATGGGATGGAAAGAGTCTGTGACCAGCATGGGGATATTGAGGGAAGAAAGGGCACTGAAAAGTGCATAAAAGATATAGACAACAGAGGCAAATATTACCATATGCACAACTTTGCATTACCACTAACACCAAACACCAGGCTACAGATAAATGCATATAGACAAGTGAAAAGATCAGGTAGGGGCTGGCAAACAAGAATACCCTAGACCAAGGATAGATTTAGCTGAAGATAATCTTACATGTGCACTTGTGCTACACAATTAGCCACATACATTATACAGAAGCAACAGAAGACAGAGTTGAAGTAACCTCTCAGAGGCAACTAAACACATTGAGAGAGAGAATCACCAGGCCTGCTGACTTCATACAATGGTCTCCAGGGACACAAAGCTCAATTGGCACAACATAGTACATGAAAAATCTTGTTCTACAGCCTACATTGGTGAGTAGTGACTGGGGTCTTAGAAGTTTCAAGCAGCCATCTAAGATGCAACTATTGGTCTCCTCTCATCTGAAGCAAAGAAGAGTGAAGAAATCAAAGGCATCTGGAAACAATTAGTCCAAGGATATGATGGACCCCAAGACCAAAAGAACTAGATGGTGCCCAGCTACCAATTCCAACCGTTCAGGAAGGGATCAAACCTGGAGATCCTGGGTAGAGTGGAAGGAAAAATGTGGAACAGAACTCAAAAAACACAAATGACCAGAATTACTGCTCAGATAGGGTCTGGTGGAATCCCCAATACTATGGCTCCGGGTCACCATTTGAGCCCAGAATTAGACTCTCCCATAGATTGGCTCTCCACCCAACAGTAGAAAGACCTTCATGCAGAACACCTACCCCAGGGCGATGTACCCACAACTTTAGGGAGATACACTCCTTGCAGCACTCAGGCATGAAACACCAGAGGGGCAGCAGTCACACAGAAGGAGAGCTGGACAGACACCAATGCATAGTTAAGAAGGGCACAGGAAGGATGTAGTCACAGGGATGGGAGGGGAGGAGAGTTTGTTGTGGTCAGGTATGGTAATCGGGACACGAAATCAAAGTACACAAAATATTGAATGTAAAACAGAATTTGGTCTGTAAATTTGCACCCAAAGCACAATAAAATAAAATAAAAAATTAAAAAAAACTGAATGACACCCTCCTCAAAAACAGCTGGGTAACAGAGGAAATAAAAATGAAATTTAAAAATTATTTGAATCAAATGAGAATGAAAACACAGCATACCAAAAATCCAAACTTACTGCCTTGGAGTCGGATCCAACTCATAGCAACCCCTCCTTGGGTTTCCAAGGCAGTATCACTATGGAAGTAGATTGCCCAGCCTTCCTTCCAAGGACTGGCTGGTGGGTATACACACATCAAAAAGAAAAAAAAAAGAATCAAAATCAGCACCTTAACCCAACATCTCCAATAATTAGAAACAGAGCAGCAGAAAAAGCCTACAATCACCAGAAGAAAGGAAATAATAAAGACTCAAGCAGAAATAAATGAGACTGAAAATAGAAAGACAATAGACAAAAAATCAACAAGACTAGAAGTTGGATCTTTGAAAAGACTAATAAAATCTACAAACTGCTGGCAAACTTAACAAAGGAAAAGAAGGAGAAGATTCAAACAACTCAAATAAGAAATGAAAGGAGTGGCATCACAACAGAACCAACAGAAATAAGAATAATATCAGAATACTATGAAGAACTGTAATCTAACAAAATTGAAAACATAGAAAATATGGGGATATTTCTAGAAACAAAGTACTTACCTAAACTAACACAGAGTGAAGTCGAAAATTTGAACAGATTCATAACAAAAAAGAAATTTAACAGATCATTAAAAATTTACCAACAAAAACAAGTCTGGCCCAGATGGTTTTAATGGAGAGTTCTACTAATCATTCAGAGAAGAGCTGACACCAATCTGACTATTCCAGAACATAGAAAAGGATAGAATCCTCCCAAATTCATTTTATGAAGCAAGAATAACAATGATACTAAAACCAGGCAAAGATACTACTAGAAAGGAAAAGTACAGACCAATATCCCTCATGACAATAGATGCAAAAATCTTCAACAAAATCCTAACCAATAGTATCCAACCAACTATCAAAAAAAAAAAATAATAATACATCATGACCAAGTGGGATTTATACCAGGTATGCAAGGATGTTTCACATTAGAAAAATAATCAACACAATCAATCCAATAAGTAAAAGAAAAGAAAAGAATTACATGATTGTATCAATAGTTGCAAAAAAGGCATCTAATAAAATCCAACACTCATTGCATATTTAAAAAAAAAAATTCAGAAAAAAATAGGATTAGAAGGGACATTACTTGACATAAAAAAAAAAAGGACATATACGTGAAACCAACAGCCAACATTATTCTCAATGGAGAGACACTGAAACAATATCCCTTGGGAACAGGAATGAGTCAAGGATGTCTTCTATCACCACTTCTTTTCAACATTATACTGGAAGTCCTAGCTAGGGCAATAAAGCAAGAAAGGAACTCAAAAGCATCCAAATTGGTAAGGAAGAAGTAAAACTATCTCTATTTGGAGATGATATGATCCTATATAGAGAAAACCCAAGAGACTCAGCATGAAAACTACTGGGCCTTACTGAAATATTTAGCATAGTGGCCGGATACAAGATCAACATTAAAAAAAAAAAAAAAGTCAGTTGGATTCCTCTACATCAGCAAAGAAGTCTCTGAAAGGAAATAAGGAAATCAATACTATTTACAATGTTTTTGTTGTTGTTGTTAGGTGCCATAGAGTTGTCTTCAATTCATAACGACCCTATGAACAGCAGAAGGCAACACCACCCAGTCCCATGCCACCTCCGCAATCCCTGCTATACTTGAGCTCATAGCTGCAGCCACTGTGTCAATCCATCTCCTTGAGGGACTTCCCCTCTTTCATCAACCCTCCACCTTACCAAGCAAGACATCCTTCTCCAGGGAATGGTCCCTTCTGATAACATGACCAAAGTAGGTGAGAGGAAGTCTGGCCATTCTCATTTCTAAGGAGCATTCTGGCTGCCCTTCTTCCAGGACAGATCTGTTAGTTCTTTAGCAGTCCATGGTATTTCAGCATTCCTCAGCAGCATCACAATTCAAAAGCATCAATTCTTCTTCGGTCTTCCTTATTCATTGTCCAGCTCTCACATGCATGTGAGGCAATTGAAAATATCATGGCTTGTGTCAGGTATACCTTAGTCCTCAAGGAGACATCCTTGCTCTTCAGCACTTGAAAGAGGTTTTTTGCAGCCGACGTGCCCAGTGCTATATGTCGTCTGATGTCCTGACTGCTGCTTCTGTTGGCGTCGATTGTAGAACCAAGCAATGTGAAGTCTTTGACAACTTCAATCTTTTTTCCATTTATTGTGATGTTGCTTATAGGTCCAGTTGTGAAGATTTTTGTATTATTTATATTGGGATGTGATCCATACTGCAGACTATATTCTTCAGTCTTCATCAGTAAATGCTTCAAGTCATCCTCACTTTCAGCAAGCAAAGTTATGTCATCAGCGTATCTCATGTTGTTAATGATTCTTCCTCCAATCTTGATGCCATGTTCTTCTTCATACAGTCCAGCTTCTCGGATTATTTGCTCAGCATATAGATTGAATAAGTATGGTGAAAGGATACAACCCTGATGCACTCCCTTCTTGATTTTAAACCATGCAATGTCCCCTTATTCTGTTTGAATGACAGCCTCCTGGTCTATGTACAGGTTCCCCATGAGTACAATTAAGTATGCTGGAATTCTCATTCTTCTCAATGTTATCCACAATTTGTTAGGATCCACACAACCAAATGCTTTTTCATTGTCAATAAAACACAAGTAAACATCTTTCTGGAATTCTTTGCTTTGACCCAAGACCCATCTGACATCAGCAATAATATCCCTTGTTCCACGT
>NW_006921668.1:3264397-3265565 GCF_000298275.1 Orycteropus afer afer
GACCATTCCCTGGAGAAGGATGTCATGTTTGGTTGGGTGGAGGGTCAGCGAAGAAGGGGGAGGCCTTCAACGCGATGGATTGATAAGGTGGCTGCAATTATGAGCTCAAGTATAGCAGGGATTGTGGGGCTGGTGCGGGATCGGGCAGTGTTTCATTCTGCTGTGCATGGGGTCACTATGAGCCAGATACGACTTGACGGCACTTAACAACAACAGCAATGGATGTCTGCAGTTGTTTTTCCTAAATTTGAGTTGTTTCACATCAGCAAATGGAAGTCTCAAAAGCTTTACTTTATCCATATCAATAAGGTTGGTTTGACTCTGATGATCCAGCACTTTCCCAGTCCTATTTTGAAAGGCTTCCAACCTAAGTGGATCATCATCCTGCACTCTATCAGTGTTTCTGGGCTATTCATAAGGTTTTCCCTGGCCAATTCTTTGAGAAATGGATGGCCTTCTCCTTCTTCCTAGTCTGTCTCAGTCTGCAAGCCATGCCAAATCCTGTG
The DNA here is from genome assembly GCF_000298275.1 of Orycteropus afer afer. NCBI lineage: Eukaryota > Metazoa > Chordata > Mammalia > Tubulidentata > Orycteropodidae > Orycteropus > Orycteropus afer. The sequence goes on from NW_006921668.1 coordinate 3,264,904, forward strand.
TACCATCTGCAATCCCCCTGGCATTTGAAACACTGGTGGCACAGCCTCAAGCCTCATAGCAACATGCCACCAGAGTGAGACAAACTGGCATACAAGTTTGCCTCCCTTAGCTGTTCTACCCCTCTCCATCCTCCCCTTACCGGGATCCCTGCCACTTGCTCACTCCATCCTGGACACCCTGGCTTTCCTTTCCTTCCACCTTCCCTTTTCCAGCCACTTGGGGGTTGGGGCCTGGGTCCCTCCCCTTACCTGGATTCCTCTGCCACTTGCTCTCTCTTTCCTGGACACCCTGACCTTCCTTTCCTTTCCCCTCTGCTTTTCCTGCTGCTTCGGAGTTGAGGCCTGGGTCCCTCCTCTTACCTGGATCACTCTGCCTCTTGCTCACTCTGTCCTGGATGCCTGGCTTTCCTTTGCTTTCTCCTCTGCTTTTCCTGCTACTTCTGGGTTCAGGCCTGAGTCCCTCCCCTTACCCAGAGCCCTCTGCCGCTTGCTTGCTGTGTCCTGGACACCCTGGCTTTCTTTTCCTTTCCCCTCTGCTTTTCTTGTTGCTTGGGGGTTGGGGCTTGAGTCCCTCCCCTTACCTGGATGCCTCTTCTGCTTGCACTCTTTGTCCTGGAAGCCCTGGCTTTCCTTTTTTTTTTTTTTTTTTTTAATTTTATTTT
>NW_006921668.1:3265665-3295337 GCF_000298275.1 Orycteropus afer afer
CCCTGGCTTTCCTTTTTTTTCTCCTCCACTTTTCCTGCCACTTGGGAGTTGGGGCCTGGGTCCCTCCCCTTACCTGGATCCCTCTGCCACTTGCTTGCTCTGTCCTGGACACCCTGGCTTTCTTTTCCTTTGCCCTCTGCTTTCCCTGCTACTTGGGGGTTGGGGCCTGGGTCCCTGCTCTTACCTGGATCCCTCTGCCAAATAGCTACCAAAAAATAAAATACTTGGGAATAAATCTTAAAGAACACAAAAAGGTCTATACAAAGAAAACTATAAGAAACTACAAGAGATCTACATAAACGCAAAAAACACACCATGCTCATGGATAGGAATATTGAACATTGTGTAAATGTCAATACTTCCCAAAGCAATCTATACATTCAATGCAACCTCAACCCAGATTCCATCAACATTCTTTAAAGACATGGAAAAACCAATCACTAATTCTATATGGAAGGGAAGGAGACCTGGGATAAGCAAAGCACAATTGAAGAAGAAGAACAAAGTAGGATGTCCACACTGCCAGATCTTAAAACATACTATACAGCCACAATAGTCAAAACAGCCTGGTATTGATACAATGACACAGACATAGATCAGTGGAACAGAATTGAACCCAGAAATAGATCCATCCACCTATGGTCAGCTGATCTTTGACAAAGGGCTAAAATCAATTAAATGGGAAAGAGAGAGTCTCTTTTCCAAATGGTGCTGGCAAAACTGGTTATCCACTTGCAGAAAAATGAAACAAGATCTGTACCTCATACCATACGCAAAAACTAACTCCAGATGCACTGAAGACTTAAATATGAAACCTAAAACTGTAAAGTTCATCAAAGAAAAAATAGGGGCAAACTTAGGGGCCCTAATTTATGGCATAAACAGATTATCAAGCATAGTGCATGATATACAAACAGCAGAAGAGAAACCAGATGAGTGGAACCCTCTAAAAATTAATTTCTTATGTGTATCAAAAGACTTCTCCAATAGTGTAAAAAGAGAATCTACAGAATGGAAAAGTATTCAGCAATGACATGCCAGACAAAGGATATACCTCTAAAATTTATTGAAAATACCAATACCTCAATATCACAAAGGCAAATATTCCAATTTAAAAACGGGCAGAAGACATAACAGACACTTCACCAAAGGAGATATTCAGGCAGCCAACAAACACATGAACAAATATTCATGAGCATTAGCCATTCACTCACTGCTGTCGAGTCAGATCTGGCTCATAGAGACCCCTCCTTGGGTTTCTGAAGTGATAACACTGCGGAAGTAGATTGCCCAACCTTCCATCCAAGGATGCAAATCAAAACAGCCATGAGATATCATCTCACTTCAGCATTAATAGCAAAGTTCAACAGGACAGAAAATAACAAATGCTGGCAAGGATATGGAGAGATTGGGACTCTCAATACTGCTGGTTGGACTGTAAAATGATACAACCACTGTGGAAATCAGTAGGCAATTCCTTAAAAAGTTGGAAATAGAAATACAATCTGATCCAGCAGTCCCATTACTGGGTATATATCCTAAAGAAGAGAGAGGAAGGAAATGAATAAATATATGCACTCCCATGTTCATTGCAGCACTATTCACAATAGCAAAGTGATAGAAACAATCTAAGTGCCCATCAACTAAGGAATGGATAAACAAACTGTGGTACATACACAAAATGGAATGCTATGCAACCGTAAAGAATAATGTAGAATCTGCAATACACCACATAATGTGGATGAACTTGGATGACATTATGCTGAGTGAAATAAGTCAATCACAGAAGGACAAACATTGTATTAGTCCATTATTGTGAAAAGTCAAGGAAAGGTTTATACATGGAAGGAAAGTTTCTTTGTTGGTTACCAGGGATGGGAAGGGAGGGGAGGGAAAAATTCCTAGATAGGTTGAAAAAAAATTACATATATATATATTAGTGGTTATCAGGGGTAGGAAGGAGGGGGAAAGAGGAAGCTTTTGTTTGCAGGGTATTGATGCTAATGGTGGTGGACTATTTTAGAAAAGGATAGCAATAATGGTGGCACAACATGAAAAATGTCATCAATGTCCCTGAGCTGTAAATGTGGGTATGTTAGCAAATGTCTTGTTATGGTTGTTTTCATCACAATAAAAGTTAAGGGGGGAAAAAAGGAAAGAAAAAGAAAAACCTTAATCAACATCTCCAAAAAAACATAACATTGTTAAAGAAAGCTATAAAAGAAGACCTGGTAGTGCAGTAGTTACGCATTCAACTGCTAACTGAAAGTTCACACCAGCCACTCCATGGGAGAAAGATATGGCAGTCTGATTCTGTAAAGATTTATAGCCTTGTAAACCCTATGGGGGAAGTTCTCCTGTGCTGCCACGAGTTGGAAATGCCTCAATGGCAAGGTGTATGCTCTTATTGATATTTCAGCAGCAATTGACAGAGTTGAAAACTTTCTTCTTCTAACTCCTCCCTCACCTGGATTTGAGGACACCACTCTCTTAGCTGTTTTGGGGGTTTTATTTATTTATTTATTTATTTTCTTATCTGTCTGGTCACTGTCTCATGGACTTTTCTTATTGTTCTTCATCTCCCAGGTCTTTAAATGTTGGGATCCTGAATGTCTTCTCTCTTGACATTTACTCTCTTAGTAATTGAGTATAGATTTATAGTCTGAGATACTATTTACATGTTGGCAATATCCAAAGGTATCAAACAGTCATCTTAAACTTACTGTGTCTAAAATTAAACTCTCAATACATACCCTCCAAACTCTCTCCTTTGTTGGTTAATTCCCACTCCATTCTTCTACTTGCTCAGGCCAAATATCTTGGGATAACTTTTCACTCTTTTTTCTCTTGTACCTCACATTGGGTCTGTCATAAATTCTGTTGAATCCACACACAGCTACAGATATTCAAAAGCAGCCACACATGCTATTAAAAACACAAAAGAACTAAAAACCCTGTCTTAGGCTGGGTTCTCTAGATAAGCAAAATCAGTGAAACCAGCCACTCCTCACAAGGAAGATGGGGCAATCTACTTCCAGAGGAATACTTCCTCGAAAACCCAAGGAGGGGTCGCTATAAGTCAGCTCTGACTCAACGACACATAATAACAACAACAATATATGGTGAGAGCCTTATCTCAAAGAAATATCCCATGTGGGTATACAGACTAGTAAGTCCCAAGTCCTTGGTCAGATATCAGGCTGGAGGCTTCTCCTGATTGACGTAGCTGCAGAGGCTGACAATTCAAGATCAGCAGGTCAGATGGCAGCTGCTAGCTCATAGGCTCCCAAGAACTGGAGGCCAAATGATGATGAGCCAAATGATGTAATATACGTGTGTGTGTGTGGGTGTGTGTATACACATATTGGTATTCCTTATTTATCGACCAGCTTTCACATACATTTGAGACAACTGAAAATATATTGTCACACACAAACACATACACACACACAGACACATACATATATAATAAAACATGGAAGAAATACTCATGATGATTATAGTCCTATTTTCTGCAACTGGTCATGTGGTCATATCTGCTATTTAGAACTACAGGCATAGTGAATATTTTAACAAAGCAAGCCATGTGACTTGTTTGCTGAGTTGTGATAGTTAAGGTTGTGTGTCAGCTTGGCTGGACTAGAATTCTAAGTGGTTTAGCAGTTATGAGGTAGTCATTCCCTTATGATGGGATCTGATATAATGTAATCACCTCCATGATGAGACGTGCCATGAGTAGGCAATCAACTGAAAGGGAGTTTTGTTAGAGCTGTGGCCTGCTTGCAATTTATACATGGAAATCCTAGAATAAATCTCTGGCTTTCTGATGGATCTTGATCCTGTATCTAGTTCATCATCCTCTCCAGTTCCTAGACTTGAACCAGTGGCCTGTCTTACTGCCTGCAGGTTTTGGAATTGCTGCCTTCCTAGCCAGTGAGCCAATAATCTCCCATTTTACCTGCCAATCTTGGATTTATCAGCATCTGTTTTGGCTACCTAGTGCAACTGTGACAGGAATACACCACAAATGGGATGACTTTAACAAACAAGAGTTTATTTTCTTATAATATTGAAGGCTAGAAGTTCGAGTTCAAAATGCCAGGCTCTCGGGACTGGTTAGAGTTCCCTCAACCTTGAGTTTCAGCTCTGCCTCCTGCTCCCGGCCCACTGAAGCTAGAAACTTTTCTTCATTTAGGCACCTGCTGGCTACTGAGTGTGATAAACCCAAGGTCGACAAGTAAAATGACACAGCCCCAATATTACCAAACAACATGGCAAACCACTAATTCAAGTCCAGAAGAATTCCCAAGATCAGCAGAGCATGGCAGGCTGCTAAATGAAGACTTGGCTACATACAGGAGTCAAGCATGTCAAAAAGCTGGAGACCTTCCTCAAAGTTGCTTCATATATAACAGAAGTAGCCCACATCCCTAAAGCAGTGATTCAGCTGCTCCAAAGGATTCTAGCATTGAGTAATTACCAATCTCACCATGGGGAATAACTACATCCAGCTGCCCAGCCACTCAAAACCAGGCCCAGCCAAGTTGACACATAACCTTAACTACTACAGCCTCCAAAGCCTCAAAGCCAGCAGCCTGCCATTCTGCCTGCCAATCTTGGGTTCACTAGCCCCTGCAGCAGCATGTGTCAAGAGAAGCCTCCAGCTTTACATTTGATCCACAGTCTTGGGACTTGCCATCCTCTACAGCTACATGCCATTTCCTTGAGATAAATTTCTCTCTCTCTCCATATATACATATATACATATGTATGTGTATATATATGTGTGTGTGTGTGTGTGTGTATGTATATATATATAAACAAAAAAAACCAAATTCACTGCCATCAAGTTGATTCTGACTCATAGTAACCCCTCCTTGGGTTGCTGAGGTGTTATCTCTATGGAAGTAGATTACCCAACCTTCCTTCTGAGGAGTGGCTGATGGGTTTGAACCGCCAGCCTTCTGGTTAGCAGTCAAATGCCTTAGGCACCATGCCACCAGAGTATACACACACACACACACACACACACATACACACATATACATACATATACATATGAATATACATATACAAAGGAACTCTGGTAGCGTAGTGCCTAAGGCACTTGACTGCTAACCAGAAGGCTGGTGGTTCAAACCCACCAGTCACTCCTCAGAAGGAAGATGGGGCAATCTACTTCTGTAGTGATACTGCCTTGGAAACCCAAGGAGGGGTTGCTATGAGTCAGGTCCGACTCTACGGCACATAACAATAACAACAACATACATATATATAGATAAAGATATAGGTTTCACTGCTTCTGCTTCTGTAACGAACCCACCCTCCTAACACATCAGTGCATATATAAAAGTTATGTTTACATGATACTATAGTCTGTCATGTGCAGTAGCTTAAAGAAAAATTTGAAATATTTTGAGAATGACTAGAATGTGATGTAGAGACATGAAGTAAGCACTTGCCATTGGAAAAATGGCACTGACAGACTTGCTTCATACAAGTTTGCCACAAATCTGCAATTTGTAAGAAACACAATACCTATGAAGTGCAATAAAGCAAAATTCAATAAAAGGAGGCATGCTTGTACCTTCTTCCACCACCTATTCTGTATTCCCTTTACTTTCACAAGCACCTAGCTTGTTGTGGTTCTTTGCATGGTGGGGTAACCCAAACTTTCATCACTGAAGGGTCTAGGCTATTAGATGTCATTAGGAATTGTGTTGCTGTAATTTTCCATTGACTTTACTCACAGGGTTTGGTAGTATTAAGACACCCTAAGCCAATGTGGTAACTCCTTTCTTTGCCTATTGATCCAGAGGCATGAGGAGCCCAAAACAGCTGGGTGGCATTCTTCACTTCCAGTTCAATGCAATTACTGTTGTGTTCACAAGTCGGGAGCATTCTTCTCTTTGGAACTAAGACCTCTAGACCCACAGAGCATAGGGTCATAAGGACATAAAGCAAAAATTTTGTGAGGTGGTCACTAGAGGTAATGGTGAGTGGTGGAACACCCATCTCTACCCTTGACTCCTAGAATTTTGCATCCTGGCTATGGGGAAACAGCATCATATATTGCATGCTGGTTATAAGCATATACAGCCTCCTAGAGAATAGTGCTCCAACCCCACAAAGTGTTGTCATCTAACTGGCCCCACAATTGTGTTTTTAGAAGGCCAGTCAATCATCCTATCAAGCCAGCTGCTTCAGAATAATGAGGAAGATGGTTAAACCAGTGAATTCCATGAGCGTGGTCACATTGTTGTACTTCATTTGCTAAGAACTGAGTCCTTTGATCTGAGACAATATTCTGTAGGATACCATGACAGTGGATAAGGCATTCTGTCTGTCCACATTTTGGTAGAGGCATTGTGTGCAAAAAAGCAAACACGTATTAACAGCCTCTATCCCAATAAAAGGGAGCTCTGGTAGTTTACTGGCTAAGGCATTTGACTGCTAACCAGAAGGCTGGTGGTTCAAACCCACCAGGCACTACTCAGAAGGAAGGTTGAGCAATCTACTTCTGTAGTGATACCGCCTTGGAGACCCAAGGAGGGGTTCCATACATCCCATTTGCATTGTCTCACACCCACAAGGATGCCATGCACCTTATTTACATTATTAGCATGCTATCCAGTAAACTTAGTGGGACATAACTACCTCATATTTGCACAGTCTTACCCAGTCATTTGGTGGGAGTTATAAAGACTATAGCTAGACAGACCATATTAAGTAATTCACTGCACTGGATAAAGAAGATGACTGGTTTAAACAAATCATGTCATCCTATCCACTTGATTGTAAAATTCAACCCGCTGAGGTCACCCTTTGATGGGTATTCACATGAAACACATATATCTTTCCTTCTTTGGCCCATTCAGAGAGGTCAGTCCACATAGCTATTCTTCATACTTCCTTGTCACCAATTTTCCAATTATGTCCCTTCCAAGTTTCTGATCATCCATTTAGACCATTGGCCAAAGTCCATGAATCATTTATGATCACATATTTGGCCACTTCTTCCAAGCAAAGTAAACAAACAGGTGCACTGTTCAAAGTTTTGCCCATTGGGAGGAATTCCAAAAAGGGGCTGCAGTTCTACTGCTGTCCACTTTCAAGTAGTGCTACATATTATGCAGAACCAACTGTAAACCAAGCATGAGGTAGTATTTTCCTCAGGCAAGTGATAATAAGGAACTCCTCATGAGACTATATGTGCAGACTAGGAAGGAGAAGGGAATGTGACAAAAGTGAAGACCAAAGGCATTTGGGCCAATTCCTCATGCAACTTACTTGTGCTTTCAGGTCCTGTTCAGGCCAGATCTCATATATACCACTTTCATTTAATGATAGAGAGCTGTTGTGCAGGTCTGACTTTATGATTCTGTAGGTCAGACAACACCAGGTTCATGATGGGCTAGCATAGGAAGCATGGTGATGTGGTGACCCACAGTTCAGCCTCTACTAAGGCCCACAAAAAGCTATTTCTCAAAAGGAAATTACCTGTAGAGGATGGCAGGACTCTGCTCCAAAATCCTGCACTGCGATTCACCTATAGGCACCTGAAGAAAAATATCAAGCCTCAAGTTGCAATATTAAAGGAATTTACAGGCAAAAAAAAAAAAAAAAATGGCACAGGAAGCATCAAAAGAAGATGGAAGGAATACATAGAGTCACCGTGCCAAAAAGAATTGGTCAGCTTTTTACAATTTCAGGAAGAACCAACATTACTGCAGGAAGAAGTTCAAGCTACACTGAAGGTACTGGCAAAGAACAAGGCTCCAGGAATTGATCAAATACCAACTAAGATATTTCAACAAATGGACACAATGCTGGAAGTACTCTCTCATCTATGTCAAGAAATTTGGAAAACAGGTACCTGGCCAACTGAATGGAAAAGATCCATATTTATACCCATTACAAAGGTGATCTAATTCAATGCAGATATTATCAAACAACATCACATACAAGTAAAATTTTGCTGAAGATAATGAAAAAATGGTTGCAGCAGTACATTGAGAGTGAACAACCAGAAATTCAAGCTGGATTCAGAAGAGGATGTGGAATGAGGGATATCATTGCTGATATCAGATGGATCTCAGCTGAAAGCAGAGAATACTAGAAAAATGTTTACCTATGTTTTATTGACTATGCAAAAGTATTCAACTGTGTGGATCATAATAAATATATGGATAACTTTGTGAAGAATGAGATTTCCAGAATACCTAATCATGCTCATGTGGAACTTGTACATAGGCCATGAGCAGTTATTTAAAGAGAACAAGGGATACTGTGTGGTTTCAAATCAAGAAAGTGTATGTCAAGATTGTATCCATTCACTTACTTATTCAATCTGTACTCTGAGCAAATAATTGCAGAAACTGGAACATATGAAGAAGAATGCAGCATCAGGATTGGATGAAGACTCACTAACAATGTGCAATATGTAGATGACACAACCCTGCTTACTGAAAATGAAGAGGACTTGAAACACTCACTGATGAAGATCAAAGACTTCAGGCTTCAGCATGGATTATATCTCAACATAAAGAAAACGAAATTACTCACAACTGGATCACTAAGCAACATCATGCTCACCAAAGACTTCATTTTACATGGATCCACAATCAACACCCATGAAAGCAGCAGGGAAGAAATCAAACAGTGCATTGCATTGGGAAAATCTGCAGCAAAAGACCTCTTTAAAGTGTTAAAAAGCTGTTACTTTGAGGACTAGTGTGCACTTGACCTAAGTCATGGTATTTGCAATCACCTCATATGCATGCAAAAGCTAGACAATGAATAATGAAGACCCAAGAAAATTGATGTGCTTGAATTACGATGTTGGTGGAAAAAAAGAAAAGAGTATACCATGGACTTCCAGAAGAACAAATAAATCTGTCTGGGAAGAAGTACAGTCAGTATGCTCCTTAGAAGTAAGGATCTCAAGAGCTCATCTTACATACTTTAGACATGAGATCAGGAGGGCCAGTCCCTGGAGAAGGACAGCATGCTCGGTTAAGAAGAAGGTCAGCAAAAAAGAGGAAGATCCTCAATGAGATGGATTGACACAACGGCTGCACCGATATGCTTAAACATAGCAACAACTGTGAGGATGATGCAGGACCAGACAGTGTTTTATTCTGTTGTCCGTAGGGTCACTATGAGTCAGAAAGAACTTGATTGCACCTAACAACAACATACATTCATAAGAATTTGCAAAGATAGTATAGAGAGGTCTCATATATTCTTTATAGGTTACATTCTATATAACTATATGAAAACCAGGAAGTTGATAACACTTTTTTTTTATGGTTCTATGTTGTTTTATCACACATGCAGATTCATGTAGCTACCACTGCAATCAAGATAAAGAATTATTCCATAGCCACAAAGATCTCCTTTGTGACACCCCTTTATAGTTACACTCACCTACCTCACTCTCTCTCACCCCATTGGTGGCAACCACTAATCTGTTTTCTAATTCCATGATTTTGTCATTTTTGAAAATGTTATGTATGTTAAATTATATGATATATGACCTTGACATTAATTTTTTTCCACTCAGCCTAATACCATTCAGATTTATTAAATTTGTTTAGTGTATCACTCGTTTGTTCCTTTTTTATTGCTGAGTAGTATTCTATGGTATGAATGTAGTCATGTTTAACCATTTACCTGTGGAGGGACATTTTGGTTGTTTTCAGGTTTGGGTTATTACAAACAAAGCTGCTATGAACAATCCTAGAGGCTTTAGTGTCGACATAAATTTTCATTTCTCTAAGCAGGAGTGCAAGTGATGCTCTATGTGGTTAAGAGCATGTTTAGTTTTTAGGTTTTTTTTTTTTCCATTTGTTTGTTTGTTTTCAGAAATGCCCAAACTATTTTCCATAGTGGTTGTAATATTTTGCATTCAGTATACTTCCAAAATCCAACCACTTTCACCACCAACCACAACCCTGGTCCAAGTCATTGTCCTCTCCCCTGTAGCACTGTGACAGCATCTTAAATAGGTCTCTCCTCCAATCTTAGTTATCTTCCCATCTCTTCAGTGTATTTGTAGCCTGGTAAAATGAAAATCAGAGATATTACTCCTTGTGGTACAGTGAAGTACTTAATATGACCCTTCTAGCCATGGTCTTTGTGGCTCTCACCAAATTACTAGGTAGGATTATGCAAATAATGCAGATAAGGTATATGGCATGATGATGATGTGTGATGAATACATCTAGCTTTTTCTCTTGCCTCAGGGTCTTTGCTGTTCCCTCTGCCTGGAATGCTCTTCCCACTTACCTCATCCTCACACTCCTTCAGAACAACACAGCCTTCATTCCCTCTCAGTGGGGTCTTCCTAGCCACCTTATCTCCCTAAAAACTTTTCCTGCTTTGCTTTTCTACTTAGCACATTATCAACATCTAATATATCACAGACCTTACTTGTCTTGTTCATTATTTCTCACCCCTCACTAGCATGCTAAATCCTTGAAGGCAGGTATCTGTTCACTGCAGAACTCCCAGTGCCTAGAATAATTTCTGGCACATAATAGATAATCAGGAAATGTATTTTAGTGACTGGATGGATAGATAAGTGAATGATTGCTATAAAAATATGATTGCCAGCAACTTAAAAGCAATTTATTCACAATATCTCTGTGTAGAATGACATCCAGAATACATTGAAATGAAGACCTGAACAAAGCACTAAGAATATTTAAACAGGTTCCCAGAAAATAACTTGACAGAAAACACATATTTGTACTTGGGTCCATCAGCAGCATACTAGGCTGCCCTGGCCAGAGTCCTTGTGTTTCCATATCACCAAAACAAAACTCTGGAGCTGCCCCAGTTCTGAAGTGTCACATCAGAACACAGAACTCAGGAAGCTACACAGGAAGTTACAAGCACATTCCCAGATAACCTGGAGAATAGGGCGACATACAAATTTATATCCACCCTTTTGTTATCAATCCAAACACAAAGTCCAAATGCTTCATTTTTTACAATAACTTTTCCCAAGGCCTAATGGAATAAAGTCTTACCTCATATCCCCTGAAAAATACTTCTGCAATAAACTCATGCTTGGTGAGAGATTGAATGTCAAAATACTTTTGAAGTAAGCTCAAGCTTGATGAGAGATAAAAAACAGTAGGCAAAAAAGTGGTATAAGAAAATTCAAAGCAAAAAAAGTTAAAGAAAAAAAAGAGAGAGAGAAGAAATTTCAAAGGCCAGTGAGAGAGCTTGTTTACAGGAAGATTGGCACCAATGTATGGCTAGGACATGCTAGAAAATTTTGAGGTAAGTTAGTTTATCTTTTACATACTGATATCAATTGCTGTTTTTTAAGAGCTTATCATAAAAATAGGTAGCAATTATATAGCACATAGCATATACCAGAGACTGTTCTAAATATATTATATTATATATATTACCTCAGTCAATTCCTCAGAAAAAAACAATGAGGTAGATACTATCATAAGGCCCAAGTTACAGAGGAGGAAATTAGGACATAGAGAGTTTCAGTAACATGTCCAAGGCACACAGCTGATGAGTGAAGCCTTCCCTCAGGACTTGAACTCAGGCAGCACAGCTTGAGTTTGTGCTCTTTCCTTTGCTTCTGCATTACATGCTAAAGGCTGTATTAGAATGCTAACCCCATGTGATGCAGTGAATTATTTAGTATGGCTTTTCTAGCCCTGGTCTTTGTGACTCTCACCAGATGACTGGGAGGAACTATGTAAATGTGAGGTGTTTTATGGCCCACCAAGGGCATTGGGTAGCTTATTAGTAATATAAATAAGGTACATAGCACCCTTACAAGGATGGGACCATGGAAATAAGGTGTATGGAAACCTGATGTGGGTATTGGTCAGTTTTGTCATTTCACTAGGCTTAAAATGAGCTCTCCTCAAGGCAGAAAGGGAGACCATTAAGATAGAAAAGAGCTGAGAATGGAGAGCATTCTTGGACCTGAGATCTCTGTGGTAAGATGTGGCACAGAGGTGGCACAGAGGATCATATGGTATTTCTATTTCCAACTCTTTAAGGAAGTGCATACTGTTTTCCACAGTGGTTCTACCATTTTACAGTACCATCAGTAGTGCATGAAGATTCCAGTTTCTCCATACCCTGGTTAGCATTACTTGTTTTCTGTTTTTGAACTTTGTTTTTAAAACTGGGTTGAGATATTATTTCATCACTATTTTGATTTGCATCTCTCTAATGTCTAATAATCTCAAGCATTTATTCTTGTGTTTATGGGCTGCATGAATGTCTTCTTTGGTGAAGTGTCTGTTCATGACCTCTGCTCATTTTTAATTGGATTGTTTGTCTTTTGTTGTTGAAATATTTGATTTTTCTATAAATTTTGTCAGATATGTCATTGTCAAAAATTTTGTCCCAGCTTGTAGAGTCTCCTTTTACTCTTTTGATGCACATAAACATTTAATTTTTAGAAGGTCCAGGTCATCTAGTTAGTCTTCTGCTGCTTATACATTTTTAGTTATGTTTGATAGTATATTTAAGCCATGTATTGTGGCCTCTAGTTTGTGCTTACTTTTTCTTTGATGATCTTTTTTGTTTAGAATTTTACATTTAGATCTTTGATCCATCTTGAGTTAGTTTTTGTATGTAGTATGAGATACAGATCCTATTTCATCTTTCTGCAAATGGATATCCAATTTATCAGCAGGATTTGTTAAAGAGACTATCTTTTCCCCGATTTAATAGATTTTTATCCTTTGTCAAAGATCAGCTGTCCATGGGTGGATGGATTTATTTCTGGGTTCTCAATTTTGTTTTATCAGTCTATGCACCAGTCACTGTACTAGTACCAGGCTGTTTTGACGGTGTCTTTATAGTAGGTATTGACAATTGGGAGTGTTGAGCCTCCTACTTTCTTCTTCTTTAGCAGTGCTTTGCTTATTCTCAGTCTCTTTCCTTTCCATTTAAAGTTGGTAATTAGTTTTTCCATCTCTTTAAAAATGATGGTGGGATCTGGATCAGGATTGCATTATATCTGTAGATCACTTTGGGTATTATTGATATTTTTACAATGTTAATTCTTTGTACACATGAACATGGTATATTCTATAATTTATGTAGATCTCTTTTGGTTTCTTGTAGTAGTGTTTTGTAATTTTCTTTATATAGGTCTTTTATAAGGAGCTCTGGTAGCATAGTGTCTAAGGCATTTTACTGTTAACCAAAAGGTTGTCGATTCAAACCCACCAGCCACTGTATGGAAGGAAAACTGGGCAATCTATTTCCATAAAGATTGACCATGTTGGAAACCCAAAGGAGGTCATTATAAGTCGGAATCGACTCAATGGCAGTGAATTTGATTAGGTCTTTTGTATGTCCCAGATTTATTCATTGATAATTTATTAATCTCTTAGATTTACTCCTAAGTACTTCATCTTTTGGGCGGCTATTGTAAATTGTATTGTTTTCCAGATTTGCTTTTCAGAGTTCTTTTGCTAGTGTAAAGGAATGCCACTGATTTTTGTATCTTGATCTTGTATCCAGCCACTTTGCTGAATCCTTCTATTAGTTCCAGTAGTTTTCTTGCTGAGTCTGTGGGATTTACTATGTATAGGCTCATATCATCTGCACATAGGGACAGTTTTCATTCTTCTTTGTTTTTATTTACCTTTCCTGCTTTCTTGCTCTATCTAGGATTTCTAGTACAATATTGAATAAGAGTGGTGAGAAAGGGCATCCCTGTCCAGTTCCCATTTGCCAGAGGAATGATTTCAGTCTCTCCACTGAAACTAATTGTACCTTGACCAGGAGGCTGTCATTCAAACAGAACAAGTGGACACTACATGGTTTAAAATCAAGAAGGGAGTGTGTCAGGGTTGTATTCTTTCTCCACACTTATTCAATCTATATGCTGAGCAAATAATCTGAGAAGCTGGACTATATGAAGAAAAACATGGTATCAGGACTGGAGGAAGAATCATTAACAACCTGAGATATGCAGACGATACAACTTTGCTTGCTGAAAGTGAGGATGACTTAAGGCACCTACTGATGAAGGTTGAAGAATACAGTCTGCAGTATGGATTACGTCTCAATATGAAGAAAACAAAAATCCTCACAACTGAACCAAGGAGCAGCATCACAATAAATGGAGAGAAGATTGAGGTTGTCAAAGAATTCACATTGCTTGGTTCTACAATCGATGCCAACGGAAGGAGCAGTCAGGACATTAGACAACGTGTAGCATTGGGAAAGTCAACTGCGAAGGAACTGTATCAAGTGCTGAGGAGCAAGGATATCTCCTTGAGGACTAAGGTGCGCCTGACACAAGCCATGATATTTCCAATCGCCTGGTATGCATGTGAGAGCTGGACAATGAATAAGGAAGACTGAAGAAGAGTTGATGCTTTTGAGTTGTGGTGCTGGTGAAGAATGCTGAAAGTACCATGGACTGCTAAAAGAACTAACAGATCTGTCCTGGAGGAAGTGCATCCAGAACGCTCCTTGGAAGCAAGAATGGCCAGACTTCGTCTCACCTATTTTGGTCATGTTGTAAGAAGGGACCATTCCCTGGAGAAGGATGTCATGCTTTGTAGGGTGGAGGGTCAACAAAAGAGGGGGAGGCCTTCAATGAGATGGATTGACACGGTGGCTGCAATGATGGGCTCAAGTATAGCAGGGATTGTGGGGCTGGCGCGGGATCGGGCAGTGTTTCATTCTGCTGTGCATGGGTTCGCTATGAGTCAGAAACGACTCGACAGCACTTAACAACAACAACAACAACTGAAACTAATGGGAGCTCTGGTAGCATAGTGCCTAAGGCACTTGACTGGTAACCAGAAGGCTGGAGGTTCAAATCCACCAGCCATTCCTCACAAGGAAGGTTGGGCAATCTACTTCCATAGTGATACCACCTTGGAAACCCAAGGAGGGGTTGCTATGAGTCAGGTACAACTCAACGGCACATAACAACAACAATAATTGAAACTAATATTAGCCACTGGTTCTGTATATAGACCCTTAATAACATTGAGGAATTTCCCTTCTTCTATTCCTATTTCATTTAATGTTTTTATCAGAAACGGGTGTTGGATTTGTATCAAATTTCTTTTCTGCATCCATTGAAAGATTCATGTAGTTCTTTTCTAGTGTTTTATTTATGTGGTGGTTACTGATTGTTGTTCTAATGTTGAAACATACTTGCATACCTGGTGTGAATCCTAGTTGGTTACAATGTATAATCTTTATATGTTGCTGTATTCAATTGGATAGGATTTGGTTGAGAATTTTTGAGTCTATGTTCATGAGTGACATGGGTCTATAATTTTCTTTCTTAGTGGTGTCTGCCTGGCTTTAGTAGCCGCATTATACTTGCTTCATAGAATGAATTCAGGGAAATTCTCTCTTTTTTTATATTCTGGAATAGTTTGAGTAGACTATGTGCTAGCTCTTCTCGGAATGTTTGGTAGAATTTGGCAGTGATGCCATCTGGGCCAGGACCTTTTTTTTTTTTTTTTTTAAATGACCTGTTCAATTTCTTCTTTTGTGACTGACCTGTTCAAATTTTTACCTGTGTTAGTTTAGGTACATAGTGTGTTTCTAGATATTTTTCCACTTCTTCTAAGTTTCCAAATTTGTTAGAGTACAGTTCTTTGTAACATTATTATTTTTATATCAGTTAGTCCTGTTTTAATATTGCCAATTTAATTTCTTCTTTGTGTTATTTGCATCTGCACTTTCATTGTATAATTTGCCAGTGATTTGCCAAATTTATTAATCCTTTTAAAGAACCAAATTCTAGCCATGTGAATTTTTTCCACTGTTTTTCATTTATTTCTCCTTAAATTCCTTAAATCTTTATTTTTATTTTTATTTTGTCTTTTTTTCATAATTGTTGGAGATATTAAGGTGTTAATTTTGGCTCTTTCTTCTTTTGTGATGAGAGTATTTATTACTATAAAGAGTCCCAAAGATTTTGATATGTTATGTTTTCATTATCATTTGATTCAAGGAATTTTTTTATATTTCATTTTCTATGTCTTTCATTACCAGTGGTTTTTCAGCAGGATGTTATTCAGTTTCAATGTTTTTTTTTTTTTTTTTCCTTGATCTTCCTGTTGCTGATTTCTAATTTTATAGCATTGTGATCTGAAAAGATGTTTTGTAGCATTTTGATGTTTTTAAATTTATTGAGGTTTGCTTTGTACCCTGTCATTTGGTCTACCCTGGAGAATGTTCTGTGTGCACTGGAAAACAGTGTATATTGTGCTGTTGCTGTGGAGTGCTCCGTAAACATCTATGAGGTCTAGTTGGTTGTTTGTATTTTTAGATCTTCTATATCTTTGTTGAGTTTCTTTCTACTCCTTCATCAAAAGTAGTGTATTAACATCTCCTGCTATTATTGTGGAGTTGTCTATTTCTCTTTTCAATTCTGTTGAAGTTTGATTTATGTATTTTGGGGGCTCTTTTATTGGGTGAATAGATATCTATCGTGGTTATATCCTCTTGTTAGATTAATCCTTAAATCTTTATATAATGTCCTTTCTTGACTCTTTTGTTAGCTTTTGTCTTACAGTTTATTTTATCAGAAATTAATATTGCTATTTCTGCTTTTTTTGTTGTTGTTGCCATTGCTTAATGTATATTTCTCCTTTTTTTTTTTAAGGAGGCTGACAGTTCAAACCCACCAGCCACTCCTCAGAAGGAAGATTTTTTGTTTGTTTGTTTGTTTGTTTGTTTAAGGAGGTTGACAGTTCAAACCCACCAGCCACTCCTCAGAAGGAAGATTGGGCAATCTACTTCCATAGTGATATCCCCTAGGAAACACAAGAAGGGGTCGTTACGAGTCAGATTCGACTTGATGGCAGTGAGTTTGAGGTGGTGCAGTGATCAAGGCATCCAGTTGCTATCCAGAATGTCAGTGGTTCAAATCTACCAGCTGCTCTGTGGAAGAAATATGAGGCAGTCTGTTTCCATGAATATTTACAGCCTTGGAAATCCTATAGGGGTCACTATGAGTTGGAATTGACTCTATGGCAATGAGTTTGGTTTGGTTTTGAGTTGATTTTTTAGCTTATTTGTGTCTTTGTGTCTAAAGTATATCTATTCAGTGTAATTATTGGTAGGTATGAATTTACTGATGTCATATCATTATGTCTTTTTTTGTGTGTATAGTGTTGTCAGGAGCTCTCGTAGTATAGTGCCTAAGGCATTTGACAGCTCACCAGAAGGCTGGCGCCTCAAACCCACCAGCCACTCCTCAGAAGAAAGGTTTGGCAATCTACTTCCATAATGATACTGCCTGGAAACCCAAAGAGGGGTCACTATGAGTTGGGTCCAACTCAATGGCAAATAACAACAACAACAGTATTGTCAATTTCTTTGTCCCATGTATTTTTCTGTGTTGAGTTCATTTTGTTTATAGATGTTCTCATCATTTCCTTCATTGGTATTGTTTTAGTGTTTACTGACACTTTATGATTTTTTTTTTTTTCTATTTTATTTTGGTGATAAGGTTTATTAATTTTCTTTGTGGTTATCCTGCAATTTATTATTATCTTCTCAAGTTTAAAACACCCCATCTATCTTGATCTCCTCTTTATCTCTTCCCATATGGAATTCCTATAACTACACCACTTATTCCTTTTTTTGCTTTGTAGTTGTCATTTTTTGTACATAGATGCCTGTGGTTCCCAATTTTCAGTTTTGTATGTTTATTTTATTTTCTATACTTCTATTTCTGGGTTGTATTTCTAGACTAAGCTGTCTTGTGCTTTAATATTAGGTTGTTGGCTGATGTTATTGTTTTTCTGTCTGAAGAACTTCCGTTAGCATTTTTTGTAAGGTTGGTCAGGTTTTTCACAAATCCCCTTAATTTCTATTTATCTGGAAATGTCTTAATTTCACATCATATTTGAGGGACAATTTTGCTGGATATATAATTCTTGGTGGCAATATTTTTCTTTCAGGGTTTCAAATATGTCATCCCATTGCCTTCCCACCACGTAGTTTCTGTGAAAAAATCAGAACTTATTCTTGTTGGTTCTATTTTAAAGGTAACTCTTCATTTTTCCCAAACTGATTTTAAGATTCTTTCTTTGTCTTTGGTTTGGAAAATTTGATTGTAATATGTCTTCGCAATTTTCTTTTGAGGTCTCTCCTATCTCGGGTTCATTGATCTTCTTGAATCCATATCTTTTCCTCTTTCAGATATTAAGCCCACTGCCATGAAGTCAGATCTGACTCATAGAGACCCCTCCTTGGGCTTCTAGGGCAGTATCACTATGGAAGTAGATTGCCCAATCTTCCTCCCAAGGAATGGCTGGTGGGTTTGAACTGCCAGCCTTCTGGTTAGCAGTCAGATGCTTTATGCACTACACTACTAGAGCTCCTCTTTCAGATGTTAGGGAAGAAGTTTTATTCCAACAAATCTTCAACAATTTTATCAATTTTTTTTCTTGTCTCTGTGTATTTTGGAATTCCAATAACACATAAGTATTCCTCTTCATGGTGTCCCACATAATCCTTAGGCTTTCTTCATATTTTTTCATTCTTTTTTCTGATTGTTCCTCTAATATATTAGTATTGAGAGATTTGTCTTCAATTTTTCTAATTCTGTCTTCCCTTGATTCAATTGTACTCCTTTTCCCTACCAATGCATTACCTATTTCTGAAATCTTAATATTGATATTGTAGATTTCTATTTGCTGGTTTTGTATGGTTTCTAATTTTCCATTTATTCTGTCAATTTGTTCTATTGTTTTCTTGAATTCCTCTAGACATTTTGTGTCCATTTTCTTTTATTTTGTCTGTGTTTTCCTCAATCTTTCTGTTAATCCATTGAAAATGCCTAAATATGATTTTTTTGAAGTCCTTATTGTATAGTTCCAATACAATTCCTTCCTCAGGAAGGGAAGGTTTACTGGCTCTGCATTTTGAACACTTGTTTGACTAACACTGTCTTGTTTCTTTGTGAGAACTGAGGTTGTATGCTCTCTCCAAGGTATTGTGTTGTTGCTTTATTTGTGTAATTGATGATTGTATGTTGGTGTGTTTTGCCCAAGTCCTTTTTATTTTGTTCTGATATATTTGTGCAATGGGGGGGGGAGGGTGTCAGAGGGGCTTGCTACTCTGGTGGCTAGTTTGGCAGCACTGGAGCAGTCACCACCCCACCTGTCTCTGGGTGGATCTCATAGTGAGTGGAAGTGTGGATCTCCATTTCTGATCACTGGTCATGTGCAGCAGTTGAGGGCAGGTTGGTTGGGTGTTGGCCACAGTCTGCCATCAATCCAATGGCGCTGAAGTGGTAGGTGGTACTTGCCTATTAGGTGGGGTGGGATGTTGGGCAGATATGCCTGTTGTATGGTCACTGGCTCCCAATGGCTGGGGGAAAAAAAAGAAAAACAAAGTAAAATGGGGTAAGTGGAAAAGAGGCAGATAAACAAAGAAAAAAAGAAATGGGGTGGTGGTAGTGGTGGTGAATCTCTAACAAGAAAAAGAAAAGAAAAATAAAGAAGAGAAAAAAATAATAAAACAAAACTGGCACAATACTGGCTTAAGCACTAGCCTCCAAACATTGCTGTGGTGCAAATGCAGTACTGAATCCATGAGCATGCACAGTGTCATAGTGCAGGGACAGGAGCCAGCACTATTAGACACTGCGGTGGCAGGGGTGGGGTACTAGCTATACTGGATTTTTTAAAAAAAGAGCAGAAATATGAGGGGGAAGAGGGAAGAACTAAGAGACATAAAAAGAAAAAAAAAATAGAAATAAAGAAAAGTTGGACAGTACTGGTGTCAGCATTAGCTATCTAAAACTGCTGCAGTGGGAACTTAGTGTTCACTCCATGGGAGCACACATCACTATCAGCAAAGAGGTGTTGACAGGCACTTCTGACCACAAGGAGTGAGCACTTGCTCGCAAGATCAAAAAAAAAGGAGGGTGAAAACAAAATAAAAAACAAAGAGTAGAAGAAGAAAGTAAAGGGGGGTGTGGGGAAGTGCACAGTATTGGCAAAAGCACTTGCCACCAAACACTGCTACAGGTGCAGCAGGAATCCCGTAATGTCAGAGCATACACTGCCAATGGGGGCAGGGTAGGGAAAGGTGCTGCTCACAGCAGACAGGAGTCCAATCCATGGGATAAAAAAAGGGAAAAGAAAGAAAAGTTGGGAAAGTATAAAAGAGAAAGGAAAAGAGGGAGGAAAGGAAGGGAAGAACTAAGATGAAGAATAAAGAAAACAGAAAAGGAGGAAAAAAGTGGCATAGCATTGGTGGGGGTGGGGTTTGCTTTGCCACTGGGTGAGGGGCAGGTTCACCTCTGGTCACCAGGAGGTTATGTAGGGTAAGGGAAGAGTTCATACCTCTCTGGATCATCAATGTTGGTATCAGCACAGTCCTGGGTGAGCAGAGACAGTTATCTAGTTCTTACCCCAGTTAAAATACTGCTTGCAATAATTTAGAATGATTGCACTGTGTCAGTTGGCTGTTCATTAATTCATATGCCTCCTTTTTCATTGTTTTCATTCAGTCTCTTCCTCTAATTGGTATTTGATTTACTTCTTTATCCTTTACTTTGAAGTTCTGATTTCCAGGATTGTCATTCATAGGGTTTGGATGATATATCCATAACAAGGAGCTCAGGCCATATGTTATCCATATACAAGTTCCATCGTCTTGGATCAGAACTTATTCCCATAATTTCATTAAATATTTAACACCCCTACTCCTGTGGAGGTAACAGATGAGGAAAACTGAAGTTTAGACAGCTGAAGTAATTAGCCCATGTCACTTGGGAAGTCATCGGGGGAATTTCAAACTCAGCAATGCTTGACTTTAAAGCCTGTTCTGGAAGTCCCTATGTTGTCCTTCTGCTACCTTTTTCTTACACTGTTCCCCTGGCAAGAGTAGAGGTAGCTGTCCATTGTTTGTCCACCCTGCTAGGCTTTCTCCCCAGCCTGCAACATTCCATACATTTTAATTAACCTCCCTTCCTACCTACTTCAGAACACGTAAGTTGTCATCTTGGTCTATAGGTTGTTGTTGCTGCTAGCTGCTTTTGAGTTGGCACTCAACTCAGGGCAATTCCATGCACAACAGAACAAAATTCAGAAGTCGAGCATCATCCCCATGATAGGCTGTGGATCAAA
This sequence comes from Orycteropus afer afer, assembly GCF_000298275.1. NCBI lineage: Eukaryota > Metazoa > Chordata > Mammalia > Tubulidentata > Orycteropodidae > Orycteropus > Orycteropus afer. The sequence goes on from NW_006921668.1 coordinate 3,286,791, forward strand.
TCACTGTGACACAATGGCTTTGATTGGCTGGTTTTCAGAAGTAGGTCCCCAGGCCTTACTCCCTAATCTGCCTTAGGCCGGAAGCTCTGCTAAAACTTGTTCAGCATCACAGTAACACACAGCCTCCACTGACAGACGGGTGGTAGTTGCACATGAGGTGCACTGACTGAGAATCAAGACTGGGTCTCCTGCATTGAAGGTGTGGATTCCACAACTGAACCACCACTGCCCCCATGTCAATAGACAAAGAAGATTAAAACCATACTAGTCCATTTACTTGGAGCTCTGATGGTGTAGTGTCTAAGGCACTTGACTCCTAACCAGAAGGCTGATGGTTCAAACCCACCAGCCACTCCTCCGAAGGAAGGTTGGGCAATCTACTTCCGTAGTGATACTGCCTCAGAAACCCAAGGAAGGGTCGCTATGAGTCGGGTCCGACTAGACAGCCCATAGCAACAACAACAATAGTCCACTTACTATCCATAGGATCTCTGGCAAATTATTTAATCTCTCTGTACCTCACTTTTCCATCTGCTAAAGGGGACATAAATATAGCTATCTCATTAGGCTTGGGAGGATTCATTGCACTACAAACAAAAGGCAATGCGTTAAAAAAAAAGGGCTTGGCATGAGGTAAGTACTGTGTAAATGTTGGCTATAATTACTGTGATTATTAAATCCCCTGGTCACTACCCTGGTGTAGATTGAGGGGACAGCCCTCCATTCTCAAATTCCTCTAAATCTAGAAACACTTTCTGCCAATGGTTTTCAAGAAAGCTTGTTTTCTGCCTCATGGAGTGGAGAACTGGGTTGATTTAATCATGCTTGCTATTTATATAGTGTTTTTCTTCTTTAAAAGACCTCTGTGCAACCAACATTTCCTTCCATGAGACTAAACACAAAAAGACTCTTTTGGAAGGGAAATTTTTTTTGAAAGAATTGTCATAGGCTTGTTTTCAGGACTAGCCAAGCAGGTTTAAAATGTGCTTTCTGTGAGTGATGTTATAGAAACTACCACAAAACAAGAACCTTCATAGTAGAAGAAATGCACTTTGTTCAAAAGGAAAAAAGCTGTTTTGAGTTTATCTGCATTTGAGTTACCCTCAAATTTGCATTATTCTAGATGCTTTGCATGCTGCTTCTTTGGCTTCTTTTAAAACAAATGCAATATAAGGAAAAGAACAGTGCCATAAAAATAAAATTTTAAAAAAAGCATCCTTTTATAACTCCTGCATGGAGATCTGGAGGAAACAGACTGCCAAGCAATGTCATCTCATCTCCCCATCTCAGTGTTCAAGCCACTGACAATTTTCACCTCATTTGATGGGAAACTTCCACATTTGCTCCTACTTTTTCAAGGGAGTGTTCACCTTCCTCATTCAGAATCTATTTTCCAAGCCATGTGAACTTTAAACGATTCCTATTTAACTATTTCCTTATTGTTTATACCAAAACATACAGACAGGAAACAAGTTCTGTTGCCAACAACTTCAGAAATACCTGAATACATGTTTTTCCCTTTCCATAATAATTCACTACAATTGTTCCCAACACTGTGACACATGTTGCAACTTCAACTGAAAGGATAATTACTCAGAAAATTATGAGAGAAACCAGACAAAAGGTGAGCACTTACATGGTCAAACCTGAAGGTGTTTCTGCAGACAGTATACCATAAGGCATGAGGATAGAAGCTTAGGTCTTCTGAGACGAGGGACCTCTACCTGGCCAACAGTGACTATTCTCAGTTTATCACATGGATTAAAAAATGAATTTTTGGTGCCTACATGCCTTTCCTTTCCAGCTAAAGACAGTGGGCTTTTTACTACTGGTGGCCATGGAATTCTGCCCTAGTAAGACATGTTTATTGGACAGTCCCCTCTCGAATGACAAATCAGCTGTGTGTGTCTGGAGTACCAGCCTTCTTGCTGCCATGGCTCTGGTACATGCCCTTGATTATTCCTTCTGTCTTCTTGCAGTCAACTGCCCTCCTTCAGCTCACAGTACAGCAATTGGTTTGACATCTTGCTATCACACATCCTCTTCACAGGTACAGATAAGAGAAACTATTCTAATAAGCCAACCTCTGTGCATTTTCTTCATTAGATCCAGTGATTAAGTTACCTAATTCTGGATGTCCTGAAGCCCATGGTGGCCAGATTTTTAAGTTGAATAGGATTTGTGTTACTAGTTGAATCCAGGGAAGAAGTACACTAAATTTGAGTTTTGCATTTCATCCTTGTAACTATCCTCTGTTCCAAGAGTTCACTTTGAAGTAAGCACACTCAGCTTCCATGATTGTTTTAATAATAGCAGAGCCATGGTTCATCCACTCATTTGTCAGTTAATTTCACTTTCTTTCATGATCACAGACGGTACGTTTCTTCCCAGTTGTACCAATCTCAGTCGATTGTCTCAGCAATGACTGTAGCTAGTTCTTGATTTACAACACATTCAAGTTACTATGAACTGCATTTAGGACCATCTGCTGGTTGTTTTTTTTTGTTGTTGTTGTTGTTTTGATACATGTGTTTACTGTTAGTAATGTGTACTATAAGAAGCTCTGGTGGTGTAGTAAGGTATTTGGCTGCTAACCGGAAGGTCAGCAGTTCAAAGCCACCAGCTGCTCGTGGAAAGATGAGGCAATCTACTTTCATGAAGATTTATAGCCTTGGAAACCCAATAGAGGTTGCTATGAGTTGGAATCAACTCAATGGCAGCGGATGGTGGTGGTGTAAGATGTACTGTTGTTGTTGTTGTTAGGTGCCGTCGAGTTGTTTTTGACTCATAGTGACCCTATGTAGAGCAGAATAAAACACTGCTCAGTCCTGTGCCAGCTCCATGATCCCTGCTATACCAGAGCCCATCATTATAGCCACCGTGTCAATCCATCTCATTGAGGGCCTTCTTCTCTTTCGTTGATCCTCCACCTTACCAAGCATGACATCCTTCTCCAGGGAATGGTCCCTTCTGACATGACCAAAGTAGGTGAGATGAAGTCTGGCCATTTTCGCTTCCAAGGAGCATTCTGGCTGCACTTTTTCCAGGATATATGTAGTATATATTCTGTCCTGGAATATGTACTATATGTATACATTGCAGCATATAATTTGCTGATGTTATCATTTTCAGATATGATTCACAGATGTTCAATGTTATGATTTATAAATTGAACATTGATATTGATTGATATTGATTTATAAATCATAACATGGATATACTCACAGATGTTCAATGCTATGATTCATAAAGATATTGATAATGAGAGGTAATAATAATAAAAACTTTTAAAAAAAAGGTTTTGAACTATATCAGAATGGATTTATGATGGTGTACTGAGACCAGAGCTCCATCACAGGTCTAGGACTACCTATATAGGTTACCAAAAAGACCAAGTTAAGAAAACATGGCTAGATAGCATAAATCCACCATCCCAAGAGGTAAAACAATTCAAAGGTAACAATCCCAGAAAAAAAAGGGGGGAATCATATTTCTTGTGTGACCAATGGCATTTTGAATGTAGGAGAGTTCCTTTAACAGTGTCACTCACCTTGTAAACAACTCCAAACCAGCACCTATTCCAATACCTAATATCTGGAATTAGCATCTACAATGTGAAAATTTCTGAGTTGAATGTTCACAAAGCAATAGCACCATAATGTCCAAAGTGTTAATGGATTTTTCTGTATGGTCTTGAAGCATTAAATGTAATGAAATTGTCTCTGCTCTCAGAGTAACTGAAATGACATCAGAACTGATTAATAAAGTGGGCATTAAGGTGGCTTAACAATATAGACTATTTTTAATATGAGAACACAAAGAGTGGAAAATCAGTATTCCCATATCAAAACAGCTAGAAATGGATGTCCTGTCCCAAGGCCATGGTCCATCCTGTGCCATAGGCAGAAATAACTCTGTCATAAAAAGCAAACCAAACCCACTGTAATTGACTTGATTCTGACTCATAGTGACCGTATAGGACAGAGAAGAACTGCCCCAAAGGATTTACAAGGTAGGAAACTTTTATGAAAGCTGCTTCTTTCTCCTGCAGAGCAGCTTGTGGGTTTGAACATATGTCCTGTTGGTTAGCAGCCCAATGCTTTAACCAGTGTACCACCAGAGCTCCTTAACTCTGTCATGAAGAAGAGTTATTCAGACTTCCTTTGCCAAATGTCATGGATTACTGAAATAATGTAACTGACTCTCTCGGTTCAAAGGGTAGTCTCTATTACTTGACCACAGAGATAAAATGCACTCATCTGTGCTGATACCATCACTCTTTTTTTTTTTTTTTTTTTACAGAATTCGCATAAGCATTAACTGCTTGCTTCAGGCTTAGGAATATAGTATCCTCATGGAGTTTGATGTAGACAGACACTCAACAAAGAATTATTTAAATGCATATAAAATTCCAGTTGTGATAAATGCTATGAATGAGAGGTATATAGAACTAAAAGAAAACAAAATAATCTTAATGCATCATTATTAATATTATAACAATTAAGTGGCAATAAAAACAATAATTAACTTTGAGTTCTTATACATTAAATTTGATATATACTAAACAATGGTTTTTAAATTATAGATACCTACATAAAAATAACAATAATTTTGTTATCTATAGTGGATAGGCAAGTCTATGCTACAAAAATTAGTCCCCAAATTTTAGTGGTTAAACATTTCAAAGGCTTTTTCTCTCTAACTTGGGCAAAGTCACTTGTAGGTTGGGCAGGGCTCCATGGCAATTCCCTCCATGTAGTGACTTAGGAACTCAGTCCATTTGTATCTAGTGGCTCCAACATCCCAAGATGTGGCTTCCAGGTTATTGTGGCACAGAGAGAGATCACAGAGTCATGTACTGGCTCTTAAAAGTTCCATTCTAGTCCAAGGGCATTGGTAAATGTTGGGGAACATACTTGTGGACAAAGAACTATGTTTGGCCTTTTGTTTCCAGTTTCTGAAAAGAGCCTGAGCAATCAAAGTGCTCTTTGGTTGTTGTTTTAGTTTGTTTTGTTTTTTTTAAAGAGCCAGGTAAAGTTAAGCAAGTGCAAATAACTTAGAACTCTCCAACACCTCACCTTGACAGCTACCTCAGAAAGAGGTGGTAGTGGTGGTGGCAGGGACATGAAGAGGCCTCCACCACCTCCACCCTCTGAGGCCTAATGTCTGCCCTTGTAGGGGGCCATGTGGTCTTTGAGATATGAAAATGGCCAGCCAAGGTCTTCATGGTCCCTCAGCTATGGTACTAGGTGGAAGAACATGTAGCATAAGTGCCCATCCCACTTAACTAGGCCTATGTAATCAGATAGGGTCAGGGGGTACCAGAAGGAGTCCCTCACCCATGATGCAAGGCAGAGGTCATGGATGGAAGAGTTCTCTATCTCCACTGGGACAGTTTCCAGAAGCCAGGAGGACTAGCCTGGCTTGTGACTGTCCCTTTTTGAGTCCGTAGTCTACAATGCATAGCAGGAGATTTCCCATCTCAACCCATATAGCTTTTGAACCAGGTGAAAACAGTCATCTGTTATATGCTGTCGGTTTCTTTTGGTAATAAAAGCTACTTTCCATGTATTCAGGCTCTGATTGGAAGGACATGATAATTGTGGAGGAATCACATTTAGTCATTAGTCCCTTTTTCTAATGGCCTCCTTGTTATTTAGAAATTGGGGACAACCTGTGATTACCTCTGAGATATGGTGTGGTGCCTCATAACTCGTATGTTTAGTAAAAGTCTCTGTTATGAGTGGAAAAGAGACTCTGGTAGTGTAGTGCCTAAGGCACTTGACTGCTAACCCGAGGGTTGGCATTCAAACCCACCAGCCACTCTTCAGAAGGAAGGTTGGGCAATCTACTTCCGTAGTGGTACCACCTCAGAAACCCAGGGAGGGATCGCTATGAGTCGGGTCCAACTCGACGGCACACAACAACAACATTGAGTGGAAAGAGCATGATTCTTGAATGAACCACCTGACTTTCTTGAGATCATTTGCTCATTGATAAAATGGAAAGGGTTATTCAAGCTACCTCACAAGATTTTTTAAAATAAAAAAGGTTTCAGCAAATAGATTGCAACTCCTGGAGAAACCTTGAGTGTCAGAGGGGCTGATTTTTCAGGGCTTTCTTCTGAGGTGCCTCTGAGCATACCCAGATCTCCAACAGTTTGGTTAACTAGTGAACGTGTTAACCATTTGCACCCCCCAGAGACTCCATCTCATAAGGTTAAGGTGATATATAGGGGAAAGCATTTTATACTTTATAAAGAACATAGACAGGCTTTTACCATTATTTCTACCACAACTACCAACAACACCAATGCCAAGGGAAAAAATTAAAATTGAGTTAAAAGCACAACAGAACCAGACTAATTTCTTCACTGGAACAGGCCATCCAGGCTGGCTGGGCACCTAAGAATAGGCTTCATCTTGCAACATGTCACTGGGGGATGGAGGTGGGTAGAACAGAAACTGCTCTGAAGCAAACCAATACAGACCCTAGCCCTCCTCAGAGCTCCTGGAAAACACAAGTTGACCTCTCAGTCATTACCCATTTACCCATTTTTCTAGTCTAAAGTAAACAAACTAGGTTAACAGACTCAGAAAAAAAAAAAAGAAAAGAAAGAAAGAAAAACAGGGGGTTGCTAAATATATCTAGTTATCCAAGAATATTTTCATTCTGAATAATCTTATTCTGGGTCACAGACGAGTTATATTACTTGTTTAACTGGCATTATTAGTCCCTATTTTCCCATTATGGAGTCAATGGCCCCCATCTAAATTACAGTCCCCTCATTACCTAACTAAAAACCAAGAAACCAATAAAGAAGAAATTCCTGGTTACTGTTATGACTCCCAGTTGTCATTGGTAAGATGGAAAGTCAGGTGGTGATTATCTATTTGAGAAATATTTTATTTATTTATGATCTCTTAAGCAACCATTCTCAGCGTCAAATATATCTGCTTAATTGCTTTGCTGACAGATACAACCATTAGGTGCACAGCATGACAAATGTATGTTTGGGGCTTTGTGCAAATGATAGGCACTTTATTACATTTTTTAGTTTACTATCTGCCTGTGTAGCCTACTCACAGTGAGAGTGAAGAAACAGTTGGCAATAATATTAAAGGTAATAACAAAATAAGGGAAAAGAATGTTTCTATAAGGACAAGTGGAGGTGAAAGAGCAAGAAGTGAAAGTAATTGATTGCAAGGAAAAAGTCTCAGAGATTCGAAAGATTAAGGATAAAAAATCCAAAGGTTTAGGAGATTAATTTAACCACTACAAAAAAGACAGTTCTGAGGAAAACAACCTACAAGACCAATTGGAAAATAAATGGCTGTTCCAGAAAATAGAATAAAATTGAAACTGCTGAGAACACAGAAAGGATATATGATAAACAAAACGCACTTACTTATTGTAAGATGGCAGAATTTCTGTCATTAAAAGGTATAACTGCGACCCAAGAAAAGAAAAACAGACAGACCATATTTTTGTTGTCTATTAAAAGAAGATGTAAAATCTTGGGTTTTTTCTCTAAAAAATAAAGCATGAGAAATCACAGAAACAAAGATGATTCACTAAATGACCTTTTTGTTACTGTTTTTAGAGATGCATTCTTAACTAGATAGCAGATTATCTGACCATTTTTTAGCTTGTTATTTTAACTCAGAGTGGCCCCATGTGAGAGTACAACTGCCCATAGGGTTTCCTGGACTATAATCTTTATGTGGGCAGACTGCCAGGTCTTCCTCCCACAGAGCTTCTACATGAGTTCAACCCACCAACTTTTCAGTTAGCAGCCGAATACCATCAGGTTTGCATCATCAGGGCTCCTTATTTTTTCAGCTCAATTTATAAAAATTGTCTATATAGTAGTATTAGCTCATATGATTAAAATAAATATGTTGGGATGTGTTCAAAAGGTGCTTGTTCAGGTGTGTTTATGTTTATGGTATATATATATATATATATATATATATATATATATAGTAATCAAAAATATTCTCTCACTTTTAAGCAGAAAATTTCTAATTCATTTTGCTCTATCTCATATGAGGTATGCATCCTTTCATTTACCCACTGCACACTCCTGTAAACCTTTACAATATTTCCAAATACTTTTAAATGTGTGGCTTTCTAAACCTGACATTATTGGCTAAGGGTAGCCTCAGTTTCCTCATCTGCGAAATTCAGCTGTTAATGGCACCTGGTCAGGAACAGAGTCACTGTGAAATTAACAAAGCTTTACTTCCAGGCTCCTCTCATATAACCTGGGCCACTTCAGGGCTCAAGGAGGACGGTTGCCAGATATACCAAATGAAAATATAAGATACCCAGTTAAATTTGAATGATATACTAAATAAATGAAGACATGAATACATTTTTTTAATATAAGTATATCTCAAATTTATCATGGAACATACTTACATTAAAAAAAAACTTATTTGTTGTTTCATCTAAAATTCAAATATAACTGGGAATTTTATATTTTACCTGTCAACCTTACAAGGAAGGGCACTAGAAATAGTGCACCTTTTAAAGAGGGACCCC
>NW_006921668.1:3295437-3296888 GCF_000298275.1 Orycteropus afer afer
CTAACCAGAAGGCTGGCAGTTGAAACCCACCAGCCTGCTCCTAGCAATCTACTTCCATAGTGATATTGCCTTGGAAAGCCAGGGAGGGGTCGCTATGAGTCAGATCCAACTGGACAGCAGTGAATTTGGTATTGTTTTTGGTATGGTGTGTAGGAAGGGTTATATCTGTGTGGTATGTTTATATACGTGTGGTATGTGACTTCTGTGTATTGCATGGTCTGTGTATGTGATTGTGCATACAAGTGTATGTGTAAGTGTGTGTGTGACAGTGTATATGTGAGGGTGTGTATGGGATGTATGTGTGAGTACAAATGTGTATAAGTTTATATGTAAGTATTGTGACTCTGTGTGTGTGTTAAGCACGTTTTTATATGTGAATCTGTGTGACAGTGTATGTGAGTGTGTGCATGAGTTTATATGTGTGTATGTGTGGATGCAGAGTAGTGCATATGAATATGTATGCTCATATAAGTGTGCATGTGAGCACACATAAACATACGGAGGAGCTGTTGCTAACAGCAGAATGCTTCCAAAAGGGATAAGGCATTTCCATAGTTTAGAAGAGGACAGATTAGGGAAACCTAAGGGTTAATTAGCATAGCAATTTGCTTCTTATTCAATCACTTAGACCAGAGCCACAAGCAGTGCCAAGTCACTTCCCAAATAGTCCCCTTGAGGCTAGGCCTGCTTTCCTGACCCAATAGAATTAGTCTGTTCCCTCACTGCTCTCTCTAGTCTTATTAGCCAGAGAGGGCAAAAAGAACATGCCTTATTAGTTCCTTACCAGATCTTTCTCATTTCTAGGCCCACTGCAGTGCCTAAGGCACTTGACTGCTAACCAGAAGGTTGGCAGTTCAAACACACCAGCCACTTCTCAGAAGGAAGGTTGGGCAATCTACTCCTGTAGTGATACTGCCTCGGAAACCAAGGAGGGGTCGTTATGAGTCAGGTCTGACTCGACGGCACATAACAACAACAACAGGCCCACTGCTACTCCTGCAAGAAATGGCACAAACTTCCACCTGTTTACCCAAGACTATGACTTCTTTCAAGCTCTGATTTAAAACACTTTCTTCAAGAAACTTTTCCCTCCCCAATCTCCTCCCACACTGATCTTTCCCTCTGCTCTTAAGAATGTGGTTGTTGTTGTTATGTGCTATAGAGTATACTTTTTAGTTCTGAACTACATACTCTAGCTGTTTTTCACATGCACAAGTCCCTTCTAGTTTTAAAATGCTATGATTAGTGCTATTACCATCACACTTAGAACATAAGATTGCCAAAAAAAAAGAGGCCTATAGGAGCCTAAGGCACTTGACTGCTAACCAGAAGGCTGGAGGCTCAAACACACCAGCCACTCCTCAGAAGGAAGGTTGGGCAATCTACTTCCATAGTGATACTGCCTCGGAAACCCAAGGAAATAGAATGCATGAAGATTGGCATCCTAGGCA
>NW_006921668.1:3296988-3304819 GCF_000298275.1 Orycteropus afer afer
GATTGCCAAAAAAAAAGAGGCCTATAGGAGCCTAAGGCACTTGACTGCTAACCAGAAGGCTGGAGGCTCAAACACACCAGCCACTCCTGGGAAGGAAGGTTGGGCAATCTACTTCCATAGTGATACTGCCTCGGAAACCCAAGGAGGGGTCACTATGAGTCGGGTCCGACTCGATGGCAAACAACAACAACATAGAATACTATTGGGCCAAATTCAAAATAGTTGCTCAAAAAGCTTTTGATAAAGTGACAAGTATCTGTGTGTTCATTGTACTACTCCTACAACTTTTCTCTAATTTTAAATATTTTGTAATAAAAAGTTGAGAAAAGAATTTGTAATTAAAACAAAAGTAAGGAAACTTGTATCTTCATACTCCTACTATGTATCAGATGTCTATTTAATCCATTCAATACATAACCCCTTTATATGGGTGCTTTGCTCTCTAAACCGAGTCTTAAAATAATGCCTAAGAATGCTCACCTGGTAAGTGGCAGATTCTGGATAGGATCACATTCTTTTTCATTCCCAAACTCAAGCTTTTTCCACTAGACCATGAAGCCTAAATGCTACTTCTCACTTGTGTGCAGTTGGTGGTCAATAATTGCTTATTGAATTGAATTGTAATGAATTGAATTAATACACATAAAGTCACAAAGCTATAATAGTTAAAGTTATTTTCTTATTAAAAACATACAATGTGCCTGCACTATGCCAAACAAGCCCTTTATAGACAATTCAATCCTCATAGCATTCCTTTGCTGTAACTACTCTCATGATCCTCATCTTAAAGAGAAGGAAAGTGAAACATGGACAGTTTAACTAATTTGCCCAAGGCCTTTTATTTTCTTCAGTTTATTTTCTCTCTGTTGTTTATATTGGGTAAATTCTATTGATCTGTCCTCAAGTTCACCGGTTTTATCCAGTCATCTCCACTCTATGATAGAGTCCATCCAGTGAGTTCTTACTTTTGTTGTTTTATTTTTCAGCTCTGTAATTTCCATTAGGTTCCTTTTATAAGTAAGGCATTTCCATAGCTTAGAAGAGGACAGAGTAGACAAATCTGTCTTTGCAGAAATTCTCTAATTTTTCATTTGTTTCAAGAGACTTCATAATTGTTTATTGGAGCATTTTCATCATGGCTGCTTAAAAATTCTTGTCAGGTAATTTCAACATCTGATTTATATCTGTGTTGACATCTGTTTATTGTGATTTCTCATTCATATTGTGATTTTCCAGATTCTTGGTAATTGATTTGATATTGTATACTGGCCATATAGGATATTTTATCACAAGACTCTGGATTCTATTTAATCTTTGCCTTTTAGCAGACGGTCCTCCTATTGAGTTACACTGCAAAGGTTCATAGGTATATATGTTCAGGTGCCCACCGGGCCTCATTCACACTTTCTGGTCTAAAGTGGGCACCAACTCACACCTGAATGGACTCTACTGCTGCAACCAGGAAAAGGAAGAAGGGAAACAAATTGCCAAATAACCAGGCCTCCTGTTGCTTCTTTCTGCCTTATTGCTGTAAACTGTGGGTGAAAGCTCAATTCTGCTCTGGGCCCAGTGACGCCAGGGACAGGAAAAAGAGGAGTGCTGCCCAGCCCTGACACACACTGCCTTATTAACTATCATTGCCACTGGGTAAGCAGAGACTCAGTTAGCCCCTGGGCCCCATTGGCATTACCCTAGCAGAGGAAATGTACTACCTGGTTCCACTGGAAAGGGAATAGAACATTAGCTGCTCACTTCATCCTATGAACAGCAGCCAGCAGGGGAATCAGAGCACTACTTCTGGTAGGTATAAGATAAAAGATAAGCTTCCTACTCAGTCCTGCTGGCACTACCCTATGGGGTTAGCCAAGTGTGCCGCCTAGCAAAAGGAATGCATGTGGAGGTGTTTTCTGAGAGGTGTTTGGCACAGAGTAGGGTGTGTTCTGGTAACCTAGTACCACTCTGACAAGTATATACCACAAATGGTATGGCTTGAAGAAACAGTTTATTCTCTTACAGTTTGAAGGCTTTAAGTCTGAGTTCAGAGTGCCAAGCTCTTAGGGGCTGGGTGAAAACCCTCAACCTTGGGCTTCAGCTCTGCCTCCTGCTCCCAGCCCACTGGAGCTAGAGGCATTTCTTCACTCAGACAGCTGCTGGATGCTGAGACTGACAAGCCCAAGGTTGACAAATAAAAAGGCACAGTCCCGATGTTACCAAACCACACAGCAGGCCATTAATTCCAGTCCATTGAAAGTCCCAAGGTTGGCAGAGCATGGCAGGCTGCTGAACAATGACACAGCTACACACAGGGTTCAAGTGTGTCATAAGCTAGAGACCATTCCCCAAGGCTTCTCCTTATATACAGGAAGTGGACCACAGCCCTAAGGTAGCTACTCATCTGCTCACAGTAGATTCCCCATGGAGTTGCTTACCAGTCTCATCATGGGGAATACTACATTCAGCTGCCCAGCCACTCAACCAGGCCCAGCCAAGCTCACACACACACTTAACTACCACAGGGTGTTTCCCAGTCTTTTATCTAAAGGGATTTTATTGGAGCTTTTCATATATGTGCCTGTGGGTGGTTCTGATCAGGTTGTGATCAGGAGGCATCTGAAGCATTGTCTGGGGTATGTAGAAAAAAATCAGGAAACCCAGAGATTTCTCCACCATGTTGTTCCTCAAATCCAAAGGTCCAAGGCAACCTGCTTTCTTCTTTCACCTTTCAGCGATTACCTGTTTGTTTGTTTGTTTTGTTTGTTTTGTTATAGCCAAGAGTTTTAAATTGTAAATAAAATTATTTAAGAGTGAAGGGACTACTCCAACTAAGGGAACCAGAATTATCCCAGGCCTTTTAAACTCATAAGTGGTGAGATGAGGATTTGAATCCAGCAAATCTAGTCATCATTCTAGCTCTAGTCATATAATGTATAAAATAAAATATTGTACAGAGGTAAGATATTATAGTTGCATATTATGTAAAGCATGAGAAAAATCACCTGAAGGTACAGTTGATATCAGTGAATTCAATTTGCACCTTAGCCATAATTAACACCCACTTCCAGCCAGCTGCATTAATATTAGGCAGCCATGGTTTACAGGTTTGGAAAGGAAAGGAGCTATTGTTTCCTTGGAGCTACTCTGCTTGAGGAAGAGGAAATTTATTGGCTTTTCCTGAAAAGACACCCCAGGGTATAACTCTTCTACTGCCTTGAGGAAAACAGGTTGATGAATACTGTGCCTCTCAGCTGTTTTTTGGAGTGAATAGCAAATTGAACCTAGGTCCTGTTGCTTCAAAAGCTCAATCACCTGAACAACAACAGCAATACCCAGCAGCATGGAGGAAATTAAAAACAAAATGAAAATGCTTATGTTTCTTGGAAAGTCTGTATAGGTACAATAAGCTATCTAAAAAGGAAAGCAAGAGAATGGTTAGTATGGGATTCAGGGTGATGGTTGCCTCTCTCCAGGGAGTAAACATCAGGACAAGGTGGTGGGGAGAGATGCAGGACACCAATTAGTTTAGCAACTAACAAGGTCTCAGCTTTTGTTTTGGGTGATGGATTCACAGGTGACTATTATATTCTTTAACATAAGCATGTAAATAGCTAATTAACTAAATGAAAGCAAAGGAGAGAACTGGAATATCAGAAATTGACTATAATCTAATTTTAGCTGAAATACAAAGCTTTTACTACATTTTTCTCCACTCTCATTAGTTCAATTAGTAAGGAATTGACCACAATTCACAAAGGAAGATACAATGGTGCTATAAAATAATTTTTATTTGTAACTGCCCAAGTTGAAAAGTAGCAGATCAGCAATCATTTAGGCATTCTACCTGAGAAACTTCCCCAAAATAGATATTCCCAGACATAACCCCAGAGATTCTTATTTAATGACTGGGAATCTGTATTTTTATGGTGAACACCAAAGTTCCTAGAAAGCCATCTTCCTTAAATTCTTGGTAACCTAGTACATCTTATACATTGTTTACTACACTTACACTCTCAAACTACTAATCATTATGTTTTTCTTCCCTTCAGAAATCTTTACTGCCTCCTTACTATTGAAATCTAAATCCCCTGCCAATCTTTTAATATCCTTTGCAATCTGGTATCCCTCTAATTATCCAAACTTATCTTGCACGTCCTCCATCACCAGTTGACATGGAGTCAATTCCAACTTAGGCCACGTGTGTCAGAGTGGAATAATGCTCCATGGAGTTTTCAACAGCTGATTTCTCAAAAGTAGATCACCAAGCTTTTCTTGTGCGGAGCCCCTGGGTGGACTCAAACCTACAATCTTTCAATTAACAGCCAAGTGCCTGAACCATTTGCACTCCTTGGGACTCTACATCCTCTGTGTTGTTGTGATTGTTAGGTGCTGACCAGTCAGTTCCCACTCATGGCAAGAATGAAATGCTGTCCTCACAATCATTCCTGTGTTTGAGCCCATTGTTTTAGCCACTGGATCAATGCATCTGAGGGTCTTCCTCTTTTTCTCTGACCCTCTACTTCATCAAGCATGATGTCCTTCCTTCTGCAGAGATTGGTCCCTCCTGACAACATGTCCAAAGTAGGTGAGTCTCACCATCCTCAGTTCTAAGGGAGCATTCTGGCTATAGCTTGTGCAAGACAGATTTGTTCATTCTTCTGCAGCCCATGGTATATTCAATAATCTTTGCCAATATCATAATTCAAATGCATCAATTCTTCTTTGGTCTTCCTTATTTATTATCCAGCTTTCACATCCATATAAGACTATTGAAAATACCATGGCTGGGATCAGGCATATCTTAGTCTTCAAAGTGCTATCTCTACTTTTTAACACTTTGAAGAGGTGTTTTGCAGCACAGTAGCCCAATGCAATACACTGTTTGATTTCTTTATTACTGTTTCCATAGGTTTTCATTGTGGTTCCAAGTAAAATTAAATCCTTGACAACTCCCATGTTTTCTCCATTTACCATGATGTTGCTTATTGATCCAGTTGTGAGGATTTTTGTTTTCTTTATGTGAAGATGTAATCCATACTGAAATCTATAATCTTTGATCTTCATCAGTAAGTGCTTCAAGTCATCTTCACTTTCAGCAAGTAAGGTTGTACCATCTGCATATCACAGGTTGTTAATGAGTCTTCCTCCCATCCTGATGCCACATTCTTCTTCATATAGTCCAGCTTCTCAGATTATTTGCTCAGAATACAGACTGAGTAAGTCTGGTGAAAGGATACAAGCCAGACACACATCTTTTCAGATTTTAAACCATGCATATCTCCTTGTTCCTAGGTTCCTCATAAGCACAATTAAGTGTTCTGGAATTCCCATTCTTTGCAATAATCTATAATTTGTTATGATTCACATAGTGGAATGTTTTCAAATAGCCAATAAAACACAAGTAAACATCTTTCTGGTATTCTGTGATTTCAGCCCCTCTGACATCAGCAATGGTATCCCTTGCTCCATGTCCTCTGAATACAGCTTGAATTTCTGTCAGTTCCTTGTATTGTTGTAGCCCTTTTGAGTTCTCTTCAGAAAAATTTTACTTGTGTGTAATATTAACAATATTGTTCAATAATTGTTGCATTCTGTTGGATCACCTTTCTTTGGAATGAGCAAAAATAGGGATCTTTTCCAATTGATTGGCCAGGTATCTGTTTTCCAAATCTCTTGACATAGATGAGTGAGCACTTCCAGCACTGCATTCCTTTGTTGAAGCATCTCTATTTGCATTCCATCACTTACTGGAGGCTTGCTTTTGGCCAATTACTTCACTGAAGATTGGACTGAACCCTTAAGCAACACTGGTTTTTGATCATATACTAACTCTTGAAATGGTGGAACATCAACAAATTCTTTTTGGTTCAGTAGCTCTGTGTATTCCTTCTATCTTCTTTTGGATGCTTCTTGAATCGTTTGATATTTTGCCTATATTGTCATTGCTGATAAGTGTTGTCAAGTCAACTCTGACTCATAATAACCTTATGTACAACAGAGAAAAACACTGCCCAGTCATGCGACATCCTCACAATTCTTGCTATACTTGAGCCCGTCATTGCAGCCAGTGTGTCAATCCATCCCCTTTTTCACTGACTCTCCACTTTGCCAAGCATGATATCCTTCTCCAGGGACTGGTCCCTTCTGAACACACAACCAAAGTAGGTGACAGGAAAGTGGGCCATTCTTGCTTCCAAGGAGCTTTCCAGTTGCATTTCTTCCAGGATAGATTTGTTCATTCTTCTGGCAGTCCATGGTATTTTTGCCCATAAAATGTTTCAGTATTGCAACTTGAGGCTTAATTTTTTTTTTTCCAGTTCTTTCAGAATGAGAAACACTAAGCATTTTCTTCTCTTTTGTTTTTCTAATTCCTATTCTTTGCACAGGTCATTAAAATGCTTTACTTTTTCTTCTCAAGCCACTCTGAACTCCTCTGTTCAGCTCTTTAATTTCATCATTTTTTCTATTTGTTTTAACTACTTTTTGTTCATTTCATATCCTCTTCTGACATCTATTTTGTTTTTCCTTCTTTCTTTCTTGACTTTTTAATGATCTTTTACTGTCTTTGTATATGATATCCTTGATGTTATCCACAACCTGTCTAGTGTTCTGTCATTAGGGTTCATTGCATCAAGTCCATTTTGAGATGGTGTCTAAATTCTGATGGGATATATTCAAGGTTGTACTATGGCTCTTGTGGACTTGTTTTAATGTCTTCAGATTCAACTTGAACTTGCAGATGATCAATTGATGGTCTGTTCCATAGTTGGTCCCTTGCCTTATTCAGCCTAGTGATATTGAGCTTCTCCATTGTCTCTTTCCACAGATGTAGTCAATTTGATTCCTTGCATTTCATCTGGTGAAGTCCACATGTATTGTCACCAATTATGTTATTGGAAGAAAAAAGAAAAAAGTATTTCCAATGACTAGGTCATTGCTCTTGCAAAATTCTATCATGTGAACTCAGACATCATTTCTATTCCCAGAACAGTATTTTCCAACTACTTACTGATCCTTCTTCTTTATTTCTAACTTTTGCATTCCAATTACTAGTAATTTTCAATGCACCTTGGTTGCACATTTGATCAATTTCAGACTGCAAAAGTTGGCATTTCTTCATCTATGACATTAGTAGTTGGTGCCTAAATTTGAGTAATAGTCATAATATCATCATCTTTTGTCATCTTTAGTGGTTCATTTAATTTTTGAGCACTTGTAGTTTTCCTAGATTTGTACTTCATACATTCCACATTCCAATAACTAATGGATGTTTGTAGCTGCTTTTCCTACTTTTGAGTCATACCACATCAGCAAATTAAGGTCCTGAAATGAAAGATTTACTCCATCACATCATTAAGGTCAATTCAACTTGAAGAGACAGCTCTTTCCCAGTTGTATTTTGGGTGTTTTCCAATGTGAGGGACTCATCTTGTAGCAACATATCAAGACAGTGTTCCACTACTATCTGTAAGGTTTTCAAAAGCCATTTTTGTTTTCAGAAGTAGCTCAGCAGATCCTTCTTCCTAGTCTGTCTTAGTCTCGAAGCACTGCTGAAGCTTGTCCACCATGAATGACCCTTCTGGTATTTTTTCTTTTTTTTCAATTCTGATTTGGGTGAAAGTCTACAGAGCAAATTCGCTTTCCATACAGCAGTTCACATACACTTTGTTTCATGATATTGACTACAATTTACCCCAATGCAGCAGCTCCTCTCCCACTTCCTCCCCATAGTTACCTTTTCCCTGTGTCTCCCCTGCCATGCACTCCTGCCCCCTGAGCTGTCTCCCTGTGCATAAACACCCTCTCTCTCCCCTATGATTGTTCCTTCCAAGGAGTA
>NW_006921668.1:3305599-3306571 GCF_000298275.1 Orycteropus afer afer
CCATCTATCCACCCATATACCCATGTTTGCCTTCACTGACAATGCAGTACTGTATGTGCAAAAGGGTTCATCTTTGTTTTCTGTACCTCCCATGTACCTCTCTATGTCTTCCTCTTCCTCTATGCCACCATGTTGATCACTCACATTTGGTACATTGCCCTTCTCTTCACCCAAATCAATACTAATCTCTACGTATCTAACAGTGTTCCCTACCCTACCCTCCCACCTCTGATAACTAACAAAGAAAATTTCCTTCCATAGAGAAACCTTTCCTTCACTTTTACAATAATGGACTAATACAATATTTGCCCTTCTGTGACTGACTTATTTCACTCAGCATAATGTACTCCAAGTTCATCCACATTATGCGGTGTTTTGCAGATTCTATGTTATTCTTTAGAGTTGCACAGTATTACATTGTGTGTACCATAGTTTGGTTATCCATTCTTCAGTTGATGGACACCTAGGTTGTTTCCATCTTTTGGCTATTGTAAACAGTGCTGCAATGAAATGGGTGTGCATATATCCGTTCTTGTCATGGGTCTCACTTCTTTAGATATACACCTACTAATGGAATGGCTGGGTCAAATGGTATTTCTAATGTCACCTTTTTAAGGAATCACCATACTGTTTTCACAGTGGTTTTTCCATTTTACAGTCCCACCAGCAGTGTATGAGAGTGCTAATCTCTCCACATCCTCACCAGCATTTGTTATTTTCTGTCTTGTTGAACTTTGCTACTAGTCCTGGAACAAGATGGTATCTCATTGTTGTTTTGATTTGCATCTCTCTAATAGCTAATGATCATGAGCATTTCTTCATTCGTTTTTTGGCCTCCTGAACATTCTCCTTGGTGAAGTGTCTATGCATGTCTTCTCCCCATTTTTTAATTGGATTATTTGTCTTTTTGTTGTTGAGGTTTTGGAGTTTTCTGTAAATTCTAGAGATAAGTCCTTTGTCAGATATGTCATT
>NW_006921668.1:3306671-3319994 GCF_000298275.1 Orycteropus afer afer
TAGTCTATTTATACCATATATTAAAGCCCCTAAATTTGCCCCTAATTTTTCCTTGAGGAACTTTATAGTTTTAGATTTCACATTTAAGTCTTTGATCCATCTGGAGTTAGTTTTTGTGTATGGTGTGAGGTACAGATCCTGTTTCATTTTTCTGCAAATGGATAACCAGTTTTCCCAGCTCCATTTATTAAACATACATTCTCTTCCCCCATTTAATGGATTTTGGGCCTTTGTCAAAGATCAGCTGATCTAGGTCAATGGATCTATTTCTGGGTTCTCAATTCTATTCCACTGGTCTATGTATCTGTCATTAAACCAATACCAGGCAATTTTGACTACTGTGCCTGTGTAGTAGGTTTTGAGGTCTGGCAGTATGAGACCTCATACTTTGTTCTTCTTCTTCAATAGTGCTTTGCTTATCTGAGGTCTCTTTCCTTTCCATATAAAGTTAGTGATTGGTTTTTCTATATCCCTAAAGAATGTTGATGGGATCTGGATTGGGATTGCATTGAATGTATAGCTTGCTTTGAGTAGAATTGACATTTTCACAATGTTCAGTCTTCCTATCCACGAGCATAGGATGTTCTTCCATTTATGTACATCTCTTATGGTTTCTTGAAGTAGTTTTTTATAGTTTTCTTTGTACAGGTCTTTTGTGTACATGGTAAGATTGATTTCCAAGTATTTTATTTTTTTGGTAGCTATTGTAAATGGTATTGATTTCCTTATTTCTTTTTCAGCAATATCTTTGCTGGTGTAGAGGAATCCAACTGATTGTTGGTGTTGATCTTGTATCCTGCCACAAAGCTAAATCTCTCAATTAGTTCTAGTAGATTTTTGACTGAGTCTCTTGGGTTTTGTAGGCATAGGATCATATCATCAGTAAATAGGGATAGTTTGACTTCTTCCTTACCAATTTGGGTGCTTTGATTTCCCTTTCTTGCCTTATTGCCCTGGCTAAGACTTACAATACAATGTTGAATAGAAGTGGTGATAGAGAGCATCCTTGTCTGGTTTCTGTTCCCAAGGGGAATCGTTTCAGTCTTTCTCCACTGAGAATAATGTTGGCTGTTGGTTTTGCATAGATGCCCTTTATATGTTGAGGAATGTCCCTTCTCTTCTTATTTTGCTGAAAGTTTCGATCAGGAATGAGTGTTGTATTTTATCAAATGCCTTTTCTGCATCAATCGATATGATCATGTAGTTCTTTTTCTTTGCTTTATTTTTGTGGTGGATGATGTTGATTATTTTTCTAATGTTGAACCATCCTTTCATACCTGATATGAACCTCACTTGGTCATAAGAAATGATTTTCTTGATATATTGTTGGAATCCATTGGCTAGGAATTTGTTGAAGATTTTTCCATCTATATTCATGAGGGATATTGGTCTGTAGTTTTCCTTTTGAGTGATGTCTTTGCCTGATTTTGTTGTCAAGGTTATGCCTGCTTCATAAAATGAGTTAGGGAGGATTCCATCATTTTGTATGTTTTGAAATAGTTTGACTAGGATTGGTGTCAGTTCTTCTCTGAATGTTTGGTGGAATTCTCTGGTGAAACCATCTGGGCTAGGACTATTTTTTTGTTGGTAATTTTTTTATGACCTCCCTGCTGGTATTTGAAATACTGGTGGCATTGCTTCTAGCATAACAGCAACACACAAGCCACCACAGTACAACAAACAGAGAGACAACAAATAGACAGACAAGTAGTGTCTATTCTTCTGTAGGCAATGTAAATATAATCAGGCTAGTTTTCCCCCTGATAACAAATGCAGATTTCTTTAGCTTCTCTAGACAATTTTCTCTACAATTGTGTCAGGAAAGCCAAGATGCTCCTCAGAAGTGAGAATGACCAGACTTTGTCTCACATACTTTGGTCATGATGTCAGGAGGGACCAGTCACTGGAGTAGGATATCACACCTGGTAATGTAGAGAGTCAGCAAAAAAGGGGGAAGACCTTCAACAAGATGGATTGACAGAGTGACTGCAACAAGGGACTCAAGCACAGCAAAGATTGTGAAGATGGAACAGAACCAGGCAATGTTTCATTCTCATGTGTACAGGGTTGCTGTGAGTTGAAGCTGGCTCAAGGGACCCTAACAACAACAACCACAAGATCCCACATAAGCTATTTCTGACTTTACCAGAATACAGTAGATCTTTTATGAGTTATTATTTGAATGTATTTCCTTACTTCTTTGTTTGTAGATAATAATATCTTTTCACATGTCTGGAAATTATCATTTTTCCCTCTCACCCACTTATGATTTGGATTATGTTAGAATCTGTGAATACTTATGATATTCTCAGTTTTGTGCTCCTTTCTTGAAACCATTCTTCTGTCTTTGTCCCAAGGCTCCTGCTTGAACCACCACATTGGTATCCCCACCCCTGATCTCAGACAATTGGTCAGGGATAGCTATCTAATACAAATGAGGCCAATGAGTTCCTTTCCCAGGAATTTTAGACTCAGTGCCCAGAGATTTGAGACAATAAAATAAAAAGAGTGGATGTTGATAACTTTCATATTTTTTGCTATGTGGTGAAATGAGGCCAAGATGAATATGGTTCAAATAGAAGAAGGAACCACTGAACAGAAAGAAACAGAATCAAGAACTGAAAAGAAAGTCTTAGTGGAGTTTAAGTTCTCTTATCTAGGTAGTGCTGGCTAAATTCCTGTCCTCAGGTTTAGTGAGACCTGACAATATCTCCATAATAAATTCCCCTTTAAAGTTTAGCTAGATTAAATGGGATTCATTTACTTTAGGAAAAAGTATGTTCTTCATTTCCCTTGCTATATGAGGCTGGCATGCCCACCATTCTCCACCTTCCTGAGTTGAATCCCCTGTTAGATTAGCAGACATAGAAGGAATATTTTAAAAGGTGATAACTACCATTAACTAGTTCAGCAAGCACTTATTAAGTGTTCTGGGTGGCAGGGATATCAGACTCTCAAGAAGAAAACAACCAAAAAAAAAAAAAGAAAACCCAAACCCACTGCCACAAGTCAATTCTGACTCACAGCAACCCTATAGGATAGAGTAGAACTGCCCATAGGGTTTCCAAGGCTGTAGATTTTGACAGAAGCAGACTGCCTCACCTGTCTCTTGCAGAGAGCTTGTGGGTTCGAGCTGCCAAACTTTTGGTAGTTTTTGTTGTTATGTGCCGTCAAGTCAGACCTGACTCATAGCGACCCCTCCTTGGGTTTCCGAGGTGGTATCAATACAGAAGTAGATTGCCCAACCTTCCTTCCAAGGAGTGGCTAGTGGGTTTGAACTGGCAGGCTTCTGGTTAGCAGTCAAGTGCCTTAGGCACTACACTACCAGAGCTCCCAACCTTTTGGTTAGCAGTCTAATAAGTTAACCACTACACCACCATAACTCCAAGGACAGCAAAAGTAGAATACAATTGTTCTCCAGAGATCCTCAAGGAAGAAAGGTCGATACTCAATGCTTCACTCAATCCACCTCCATTTTTCCCAGAATTTCTCTTTCATCCTGAATGGATTTCCCCAACATCCCTGGAACTATAACCCTTGGTCTCAAGTTTAACTTTTAGCAATTAGAAGAAGTTATACATTAATGCATTCCCTAAGGTTTGGCAAAACAGAAAGACTAAACCTTACTCTCATCTCAGGAATTTTTTTATTTTCAAACTTCAAAGAATAAATCATCTTAATATCTGACCCCAAAAGAACTAATTACTCAAACACATATCAAATCACTTTGACTATTTTTACTTCAAATCTGTGCACTTATATAGCACGCTTCCTTATTCTTAAATTATGGATTTCATGAAGCTGTGAGAATTCTAAAAATGTGTTTAGTATCCAAAATAAATTAGTTAATTATCTTCTCTGTGACCAACACAAGGATTTTTGCATTGCTCCTAACTTCGATCCTACAAAATTCACCTGGGTTTGACAAATAATATTGTAGCTGGTGTCCTAAGCCACACTGTGCCCATAAAGAATGTCCTGGTTATTTTGCATTAAATCTACTAAGTGTACACATTTTTGCCTGCCAAGCATTCAGGTCTTTAAAAAGCTCCCCCTGTGTCATGGCTATGAATTCTGTTGTAACAGTAGTGTTTTACCATACAAAATAAACAGTCTTGGTAAATGATTAGTAAGAGGATACTGCAGGTCTTTACAAAAACTAGAACAATAAAAAGTCAGAAACCAGCCCTTTGGACACTCCCAAGGGCTCTCTCTGTGGACCAATTAAACAACACATTCAAGGTCTGGCAGTCCTTCTTGTTTTCAGAACCACAGGTCCAATTACCAGGCTCCAAACAGCTACATTCTGTAGCTAAAATGATTTACAGCCAATGTTTTCATTGCACAGTACGTGTTCCTCTTTGTTAAGCAAAAGTTCACAGAGAAGAACTGCAACTGAAGAGGGAAGAAAAGGGAACATGCACGCAAAAGGATCTAACACACAAAGCCAAATGCAAATTAAAGAAAAATTTAGAATTTATTTTTTGCCTTTGTTGCAAGTGCCATTCTGCTATAGGATTGTTGAACAATAAATCTAATTCATTTACTAAGGGACAAAAAACTACCTGTCAATCTATTTTGCTTTGTTAATGACTACATCAGATTGAGGGAACCTGTGTATCACAAGCAGTTTGCAACAGGCTGCTAACCAAAAGGTTGTCAGTTTGAACCCACTCAATGCCTCTGCAGAAGAGGCCTGGCTGGCTAGCTCCTTCCATAAAGATTACATTCAAGAAAACTTAATGGAGCCGTTCTACTTTGTACATGGGGTCACCATGAGTGAGGGATGAACTCTACAGCAGCTAACAACAACAAGAAGTCAGAATGATTATCAGAGAATCTTTCAATTGCTTGACATTCAGCCACAAACAATATTTGGAGTGAAGAGATAGAGATACATTTTGAAATGCAATACTAATGTAGACTAAGCCTCAAACCTTGTCTCAGGTCATCTGCTGAGGGGGAGGTTTTGCTTTCTCTAAAAGATTAAGCCTCTCAGGTTAGTAAGGAGGCATCCACCTGCCCAATGCGACTGCCTGAAATACAAAACTGTTCTTTCCTGAAATGTCTTTTCACTTTTTTGGTTCAGGATTCCATAATTGGGGTTAAGAAATCACATATGATAAAAGAGAAACTAACTTGGAAATTGGTGCAGATTTAATTGTCATAAAAATCTTTATACCCAGTTATTGTCAATGGAGGAGAGCGGACTTTGCCCTCAAGGATCATCTGGCAATGTCTGGAGACATTTTTGGATGTTACAACTGGGATGAAGAGTGCTATTGGCGTTTAGTGTGTAGAGGTCAAAGATGCAGTTAAAACTCCTTCAACGCACAGGACAACTTCCCACAACAAAGAATTATCTAGCCCAAAAGGTCAGTAGTGCTGAGACCGAGAAACCCTGCTTTATACTTTTATGTGAATTAATTATCAGATCCTTTTAGAGGTTTGGCTAAGAGTAGGTTTCTATTAGGTTTACTTCATCTGAGCAAAGTGTTTAGGATGAGAAGGAATTAAGGGAAGGGTAAAGGTTACCTCAAAGGGACAGAATAAACTAAAAGAGCAGTTACTAGGGTGGATCAAAACATTTCCTACATTTCAACTGGGCCTAAATCCCAATTACCTACTAACCCATTGCCATCAAGTTGACTCTGACTCATGACAATCCCAAGTGTTTCAGAGTAGAACTATACTCTATAAGGTTTTCAATGGCTATGATCTTTCAGAAATAGATTGTCAGGACTTTTCTTCTGAGTTGCCTCTGAATGGACTCAAATCTCTAACCTTTCAGTTAGCAGCCAAGCCCTCCTCAGCTGTTTGTACCACTCAAGGACTCTTCCAATTACCTACTACAGCCATGTTAATAATCAGCCTCGTTATACCTTGTCTTGTTGCAAAAGATGGCATGGCTCCAATTCTCTTCTAATCTGTTGACATTGATTCAATTCTGACTAATAGAGACCCTATAGTCAGAGTAGAACTGCCTCATAGGGTTCCCATGGCTAAAATCTTTATGAAAGCTGACTACTACATCTTTCTTCCATGGAGTGGCTGGTACGTTTGAACAGTCTAACTTTTGGTTAGCGGTGAGCTCTTAATTACTATCTGTATGAAAATTTCCATTAATTTCTTCCTTACATACCAAAAAAACTACTGCAGTAGAGTCAGATCTGACTCATAGTTACCCTTCCTTGGGTTTCCAAATGCCCCTTCTTTGTCACTCACCCTCTGGGCCTTCTTTTCTGAACATTAACATCCTAGAATCTAGCTTTTGAAATTCAATACAGAATACAGATTTTCTTGATAACAATCTTTATGTATTATATTTCAATGTCAGTTTCATGTTCTTCACCAAAATTTCTACATATTTTGTCCATAAAACAGTATTATAGGAGAGGTAACAGCCAATTTAATAGAGAATTCATATAAGATAATCAATACTGGCTCCTTTGGGGGTTTAAGAGGAGCCCTGGTGGTACAGTGGTTAAGTGCTTAGCTGCTAACTGAAAGGTTGGTGGTTGTTCAAACTCTCTGGCCAGTCTGTAGGAGAAAGATGTAGTAATCTGTTCCTGTACAGATTATAGCCTTGGAAACTCTATAGAGAAGTTCTACTCTGTTTTATAGGGTCACTGTAAGTCAGAATCCTCTTGACAGCCATGTGTTTTGTTTTGGGTTTTTTTAACAGGAAAGTAAATAGTTCAAGCCCACCCAGTGGCTCCATGGGGAAAAAAAGATCCCGTGATCTGCTTCCATAAAGATTATAGGCTAGGAAGCCCTATGGGGTACTTCTACTCTGTCACATGAGGTTGCTATGAATCAAAAATCAACTCATTGTCACCCAACAACAACAATTATAAGCTCCAAGTTCATTTCCCTACCTTATTTATTCCATGTACCCATCCTGTGTGATCAATGTCCCACAAGACCACTTTAGAACTACACTGTATTCTCCACCTGAAAGAACCTGCTCAGGAACATATCTGAAGATTACCTGATATGTCCTAGTTCTCACTGACAGTGACCAAAAAGAATCACCACCAAAAAACCCTGGGAAGCAGGAAAAGTGTCACTGAGCTGTTGATAGAAGGTGCATATCATGAGAAAGCAGGCTAAGGCACTTCAGGCCTTTTTCAGCCTCTTAGAATTTAAACCAAGTACAATTTTCTCCCTGTAAGCCTCATGTTCAAGTCTTTACCAATGAACAGCTGGAGAGTATTAAAAGCTGTGTGAATATTTTCTTTCCCGCTAGAACAAAAGATGTTAAAATACACTGCCAAAGGAGTTTTTGTTACTTATGAAGTGACCTGCATTATGAGCAGTTTGGTCTCCTGCAAGACTGGTACATAAAGGCCAAAAATGAAGTGTTATTACTGAATGAATTTTCATATTTCCACAGTGACACTGTTAGCTCATTATGCTTTACAATATTTTACTCTATGTTCCTTACTTTAATAGTCGATATTTGATTGGGGGCCTAACTCTAGGAAGAATCAAATTCTAAGAAGCAAGAGAAAGTCAGGTAAAGAATATTACATCCCGTTGGTCACATATATTTCAGGGAAGCCAAGAAAAGAAACAGTGAGCAGAACAAAAACAGATGTGAACTTGATATGGTTATACCATTCCTTCCAATACAAACATGCACTTTCATATTACATTTTGTTAGAATCAGTTGCATCACTGATTTCTTTCAAGTAAGTAAAATATCAACTGAGTAGCACTTGCCCAAAAAGAATTACACGAAACCCACACAGGCCTTTTGAAATTCATTTGCATTTGAATGATGCAAATTGTAATTTAGTATAATAAAGTCCATGAAACCAAAAAGGAGAAAGTATATGAACAGCCTAAATCCAGTCAAGTCTACTGCTGCTTCTAATCCCAGCATGCTTCTTCAAATTTACATGGCCCACTAGAGACATTTTTCTGTAAAATAAATGCTATCCTTACTAGCCTGGCCACATTTACCTGGAATCAAATGAATTAAGTGTAGCCAAGACATTTGGTTATTTCCATTTAATATATTTCCAAGAATTCCGTATGAGCAATAAATGTTTCTATCTGAGTCCTCTTTGGTCCAACTCATCTATTACGTGTTCAGGTTCTGATGTGGAATTAGCACAATAACAAATCTGTATTATAAAAAATCATATCTTTTCTGAAAAAGTAATATTTATTATATGACTAACAGACCATAAGCAACTGTAAACATCCTTCCCTATTTCCAAATGTAGATAGGATAACAGTGCAATGAAATGTGTCCAGTAATTCCTCAGAATGGTTAATTCATGTAATTTCTAAGACTGAATCTACAACTTGGGGAGAAAGAGGAAAAATCTACCACAATTTGAGGAGAACCCGAAGAGGGAACAGATTCTCTTCTCATTGAATCTGTGCACTCTCTATCACTATAACATGGCACTGCCCCATGAAGCTGAGCTTAAGTTCTTCAAAACAGTTTCACAAAATCATCTACTCTTACACTTCAGAACACCTCAGAAGTCATCTAATGCCCCCATTCAGCCTCCTCCAATCAGGAATTCCTTCTTAATTTCTGGGCATTAAGGCTTTCTTTAGTGGAGAGTCAGCAAGGAGACTTTCCAGGTAGTTGTATCCTATTTTAGAAAGTCTTTCCATAAACAATACCAAAATCTACTGCTACAAAGTTCCTCAGTGCTATCAGGAGAAACAAACTAAATAGGGTCCCTCTTACAGAAGACTGAGAGGCATGCTAGTCCATCCCTGAAAGGATCTGCTCTCCAAAGGGCCAAACATTTCCCCTACACTCAACTAATCCTTGTGTAGTTGAGGGTGGAGACTCACGCATCTTTACCTACCTCCTTCCTCCTTCACAACCTCTTCTTTCTCTGTCCACTCTTCCATGTTGTGTTTTCTCCATTTTCTTCCTTCCTGCTCTTCTCTTCTCAAACTGCATACTCTTATCTGTCGTACAGATGGAAGATTACCACTTCTGAATCCGCAGCACTGATTTCTCTTTCAAGCTCAACTACTAACTAGACCATGTGCATGTATCAAAGTTATCTCAATCTCAAAATGTCCCAGCCTCATCTTTTCTAAGGAGTTCACTTGGTGCTGTTGTTAAAGCACTGGGCTGCTAACCAACAGGTCAGTGGTTGGAACCCGCCAGCTGCCCCAAGGGAGAAAGATGAGGCAGTCTGCTTCTGCAAAATTTAGAGCCTTGGAAACCCCATGAGGCAGTTCTTCTCTGTCCTATAGGGTCACTACAAGTCAGAATCGACTCGATGGCAGTGGGTAGCTTCTTTCCTGTCACAATTCATGCGATTTACCATCATCCATGGCAGATATTTTGGACTCAAGGTAAATCCTCTTTCTTTCTCCATACACTCTTCCAATAACTCTATCTCCTAGATCATTCCTGTATCTGTTTTCTCTTCCCCATCCCCTCTTAATGCCTCAATTCAGGCCATCACTATTTCTTTCAGGGACTGTTGCAACAGTTTCCCTTCCTCCAGTCTTACTTCATCTTTCTCACTGCAGCCAGAGTGATCTCTCCAAAACATGAGCAGTTCATGCTATGTCCATTTTCATCATGCTAAAAGAAATGGAATCTAATTAAATCCTCTTTAATATAATATAAAAGGTATCATTATTGACCATATTTTGTGGGCAAACAATGTGAGAATCAATTGTATTCTTTTGAAGAAGAAGTTTGAATTAAATAAAAGAAACAGTTGTTAGAAAGTAAGAACTGCAGCTTGACAAAAACATTTCCACACAGTTCATCAGTGCTAAACTGTTGGTTTACAATAAACATATGGAGGAAATTACAGTATAAGACAAATATTTAAAAGCTCCACGAAAATATGTATATATTTAAATAAGCCATTTTCCAGATCTTCATGCCTAGAAAAAATCAAAAGACATGTTTTGAGATGCCTTTCAATTTTTAAGACATTAATCTCCTATTTCCCCCATTATGAAAAATTCCACAGAACTTTTACAACTACCTACCCATATAGATGGTAGTGCAAACAGTTAAGTGCTTGACTGCTAACTGAAAGGTTGGCTATTTGAAGCCATCAGAAGCACATCAGAATAAAAGCCTAACAATATGTTACTGAAAGGTCACAGCCTTGAAAACCCTATGGAAAAATTCTACTTTGCACACATAGGGTCACTACGAGTCAGAATTGACTCTGTGTCCAATGGTTACCTACACAGATGAGAGAGTTTCTGATAGAGTTCTCTTCAAAAAAAAAACTCACTGCCATTAAGTTGTTTCTAACTCTTAGTGACCCCCTTTGGGTTTCCAAGGCTGTAAATTTTTACTGAACTAGATCACCCCATCTTCATTCCACAGAGCAGCTGGTGGGTTTGAACCACAGACCTTCCTATTAGCAGTCAAGTCCTTTATCCACTACACCACCAGGGCTCCTTGATAGAGTTCTCTAGTAGAGCTAAAAGCACTGGGGGGATCTTTGAAGGGATTGTGATTCAATCACGGAATTGTTTCCATCATGAATAGCATCACACAAGAGATTGAAATGGATTCCTTTAATTTTCAGTCATTTTTATGAAACTAACCAGAGTGATTTAATTTTATAATCTTTGGCTCC
Organism: Orycteropus afer afer; assembly: GCF_000298275.1. Classification (NCBI taxonomy): domain Eukaryota; kingdom Metazoa; phylum Chordata; class Mammalia; order Tubulidentata; family Orycteropodidae; genus Orycteropus; species Orycteropus afer. Next base: position 3,317,270 of record NW_006921668.1, read on the forward strand.
TAAATAAGACTCTCTCTTTCTTGGCTCTTAAAAATTTTCAATAGCTACACACTAAGAGACTCAAACTTCATGATTTCTTGGTAAGTTCCCAAACTAAACATTTCATATTTGGTAATTTGTCAAAATTTATTTAGGAAAAAATCATTAAGTATGCTGATGAAATAGACCTATCCACATTCCAGATCAGCAGGAGATCATAAATTTTCAACTTCACTTAATTTTATTTTGACAAAACCCATAGGACATTCTCATTTGTATTGGGGCAAAATTGAAAGAAAAATTCTTTAAAAAAAAAAAAAAAAGTTATTTGACTTTGAAGGATAGTAAACTCTGAAAAAAATAAAATACAAAATCTTTAACAAATTTTTCCAGTTAGGTCCCAGGCCTGAAGTCTGATATAAAAGAGCTCTAATAGTGTAATGGGTAAGACACTTGGCTGTTAACCAGAAGGTCAGTGGTTCAAACCTACCAACTGCTCCATGGGAAGAAGATAAGGCAATCTACTTCTGTAAAGATTTACAGCCTTGGAAACTCAATGTGGATCACTATGAATTAGAATCAACTTGATGACAGTGGGTTTGGTGGATGGGTGTGGACATATACTCCAGAGACACAAAGTGGTTTTCTTGAATGTATATAAGTGTTGATGTAAGTGTAAAGCAACGAGTTTCCTTCCTATCTTCTGTCAAAAATAGAAATGTTTTGCTTCATATTTGCATTTTTCATTATTCTCTCATGTGCTGCCACCTTACCAAGATAATGGTGCAAACCTAGAAAGCCATAGTTAGGTGTCTTCCAGTAGTCCCTGAATAAGCTTGTCTTTATATGGTATGGAGGAGCTCTGGTAGTGAAGTGGTTACAGCATTCAGCAGCTAATGGAAAGATTGGTGGTTTGAACCCACCAGCTACTCCATGGAAGAAAGATAAAGCAGTCTACTTCCATAAAGATTTGTAACCTTAGAAACTCTGTGGGCCTGTTCTACTCTGTCCTATAGGGTTGCTATGAGTAGGAATCAATGGCAGTGGGTTTGGTTTTGAATATATGGTGTATGTTAGGGAAATTATGTTTTAAATTGATCCATTAATGGATATTAATTTGAATTTAATTTTCATATCGGTGTGCGAACTCAAAGCAGGACACACGTTTGGCTGGTCATGTCATAAGGTCTTCACATTACACACTTGTAAGAATGTATATATTCACAACCAAGTTATGTTCCTGTCTATCCTAACAAGATAATTTGTGTTAAAATTATATGAAAAAGTGAGGTTTGATCCTGTTTCAAAGAACAAAAAGTATTATCAGTAGTTTTGTTGTTGTTTTTGTTGTTCCAACTTCTGCTATAAAATGATTTTATAACTTTTTCTAAGAACTTAAAGATTATTCAAGATGCAACAATAAACTTGAAAATAATGAGAATGAGGGAAAAGAGAGAAAAAAAAGACATTATAAAACATGATGCTTGAACACCAATTTCCTACCTAAATATAACAAAAATAAGGACAACAGCTCTTTATAATGAATAAAGAGAAAAAAATAAAGAGTTGTGAGTAAAAAACAAGAGCATTATGAGAAGATGTGTTAATACAGGATTAACCTCTGAAATGCTAACAAAATAGGAGAGGCAGTAATAGGGAAATCTGATGGCATTCTCCATGCTGAACTAAAGAGACAACAGTGCATTGCTGCATTGCCAGCCCAGAATTTTAGTGTTTATTACCATATGTGACAATCTATATACATTTTCCATATTTTAAAATTTGTGCATTTTAAAATGCACAAACATTTTTTAGTATTTCAAAATAGCACTAATTGTAGATATTTTACTTAACTTCAACATTTTAACAGGATCCGTAACTGATTACAAATTCATCTCTATCTTTTAACTCTTGGTTTAAGGGCCCTAGTAAGACATATGTCAATCCAGTGGTATCTAGAGCATTAACGTAAAATGTCAAAAGTGTAATTCCTCAGTACAAGGGGAATAGAATTATAAATATTAGATCCTTCAATTATGAATGACATTTACCACACTAATCTAGGTTAACCTTACATGTGGTTAGTGCCAGAGGCTGAATGAGTACAATTCCCAACCCAAAAATAACTCAAGCAAAAGTTCTCAAACTGAGGTTTCAGTTCCACGTTTAGCAAATACTTCCACTACCTTGTTTCTAAGGTACAGTTGTCTTAATAATTTGTTGTTGTTGTTATGTGTTGTGGAGTCGGACCCGACTCATAGCGACCCTTCCTTGGGTTTCCAAGGCAGTTATCACTACAGAAGTAGATTGCCCCATCTTCCTTCTGAGGAGTGGCTGATGGGTTTGAACCGCCCGCCTTCTGGTTAGCAGGCAAGTGCCTTAGGCACTACGTTACCAGAGCTCCTGCCTTAATAATAGCAATGTTTTATTTAGAATTTTCTACTAACCAGAGACTGTGTTCAGATGACATAGAGGAATCTTTAAACATGGACACTAAAGTCAAATCTTATGGGTTTGAATTACGACTCTTGGGAAAATAATATTACCTTACTAAACCTCAGCTTTCTCAAGTGTAAAATGGGTATAATGATATCTATCTTATAAGGGTGTTGTGATAAAGATGACAGAGATGATCGCCAAAAATAATTAAGTGATTAGTCCAAGATCACACACAGCTAGAAAGTGTCAAAACTGGAGTTACACCTAGCTCTTTTAACTTTAATGCCTTTATCTTTCTTCTAAGGAG
>NW_006921668.1:3320359-3322193 GCF_000298275.1 Orycteropus afer afer
TTTCCAACCAATAGTGCCTAGCGCACCATAGAACTAACTAACTAAATAAGTAAATAAATCACTGGGTAAGCAAATATGTCAATGAATTCAAAGAATCCCCGGTATAAGAAAAAAATAACAAAAAAAGAAAAAAAAAACCCTCTTTTTGCCCACAGAAAAAAATTACAATCCTTTCCCAATTTCAGCACTCTTCAAACACCTTAAAATCCTACATTTAATGACAGAGGATGAGGGTATATTTCAAGAGAGGTAGAATGAGTTAGTTTGACTCTTGATTGTAAATTCCACAAGGGCAGGAAGCCGAAAAGTTTTGTTGTCCACTTATTGTACCACTTAGCACATGCTGAATTAAGACTTAATACATACTTCTTGAATGAAATTGACTGAAATTGTCACTGTGACCTCTATCAATAACTCAGAGATAATTCTTGTTAGATGCCTTCCAGTATGTTCCAACTCACAGAAACCCTACGTACAATGAAATGAAACACTGTCCAGTCCTATACCATCCTCACAACCATTCCCATGCTTGAGCCTATAAATCGCAACCACTGTGTCAATCCATCTCATTGAGGATCTTAGCTTTTTTCACTAGCCCTCTACTTTATCAAACATGATATTCTTCTCTAGGGACTGATCCCATCTGACAACATGACTAAAGCATGAGAGAAACTTGAGAAAAACAAGAGAAAAATCTAGCCATTCTTCCCTCTAAGGAGTAGAGTATTCCAGCTGTACTTCCTGTAAGATAGATTGATTAATTCTTCTAGCAGTCCGTGGTACATACAATATTCTTCACTAACATCACAATTCAAAGGCATCAATTCTTTTGCACTCTTCCTTATTCATTGTCCAGCTCTCACATGCATACAAGGCCACCAAAAATATCATAGTCAAGTGAAGCTTAGTCTTCAAAATGCCATTTTTGATCTTTAACACTTTAAAGATGTCTTTTGCAGCAGATTTGCACAATACATCATTTGATTTCTTGACTGCTTCTTCCATGGGGGTTGATAGTGGTCCAAGTAAAATGAAATCCTTGACAACTTCAATCTTTTCTCCATTTTTCATGAAGTTATTAGCCAAGTTGTGAGGATTTTCATTTTATGTTAAGGTGTAATCCATACTGAAGCCTATAATCTTTGATCATCATCATTAAGTGCTTCAAGTCTTCTTACTTTTCAGCAAGGAAGGTTGTATCATATGCATATCACTGCTTGTTAATAAGTCTTTCTTCAATTCTGATACCATGTTCTTATTCATATAATTCAGTTTCTCAGATTATTTGCTCAGCATACAGATTGAATAAGTATGGTGAAAGGATACAATCCTGTACACTTTTCCTGATTCTAAACCACACTGTATCCCTTTGTTCTGTTCAAACAACTGGCTCTTAGTCTATGTACAGGTTCCTCATGAGCGCAATTGACTGTTCTGCAATTCCTATTCTTTACAACGTTATCTATAATTTGTTATGATCCACAGAGTTGAATGAATGCCTTTGCATAGTCAATAAGACACAGGTAAACATCTTTCTGGTATTCTTGGCTTTCAGCCAATATCCATCTGACATCAGTAATATCATCCCTCGTTTTCCACATCGTCTTCTGAATACAGCTTGAATTTCTGGTAGTTCCCTGTCAATATACTGCTGCAACTATTTTTAAATTATTTTCAGCAAAATTTATATTTTTATACTATATAAAAATTTATAATATTCATCTGATATTAATAATATTGTTCAATAATTTCCACATTCTTTTGGATCAACTTTCTTTAGAATGTTATTGTTGTTGTTGTTGTTAAGTGCCGTCGAGTCGTTTCCAACTCATAG
>NW_006921668.1:3325743-3332049 GCF_000298275.1 Orycteropus afer afer
CCCTGCTCTTCTGGCCTGCTGCTTTGGGTGTCCCTGAGTTGTCCCTGGGGCTGACTGCTCCTCTGTCCGGGTTCCTGGCTTTTATCCCCTTTCTCCTGCTCTTCCGGCCTGCTACTCTGGGGGGACCTGAGTTTCCTCTCCTCACCTAATCCCTTCGGCTGATTGCTCTTCTCTCTGTCTTCCTGGCTTTTAAGCCCCTTTCTCCTGCTCTTCCAGCCTGCTACTTTGAGCTTCCCTGAGTTGTCTCTCCTCACCTGTAACCGTGGGCTGACTGCTCTTCTGTCTGGGTTCCTGGCTTTTATCCCCTTTATCCTGCTCTTCCAGCCTGCTACTCTGGGCGGGCCTGCGTTTCCTCTCCTCACCTAATCCCTTCGGCAAATTGCTGTTCTCTCTGGCTTCCTTGCTTTTAATCCCCTTTCTCCTGCTCTTCCTGCCTGCTACCTTGGGCATCCCTGAGTTGTCTCTCCTCACCTGTAACCCTGGGGCTGACTCTTTAGAATGGGCACAAATATATATCTCTTCCAGTCGGTTGGCCAGGTAGTTGTCTCACAAATTTCTTGGCATAAATGAGTGAGCACATCCAGTGTTGCATTAATTAGTTGAAACATTTCAATAGGTATTCCATCAATTCCTGGACCTTGTTTCTTGCCAATTGCTTCACTGCAGCTTGTACTTCTTCCTTCAGTACCATCAGTTGTTGATACATGCTACCTCCTGAAATCCTTAAATATCGACCAATTCTTTTTGGTACAGTAACTGTGTGTATTCCTTCCATCTTCTTTTGATACTTCCTAAATCATTCAATATTTTGCTCTTTAATACTGAATATCCTTCAATATTGCAAGTCGAGGTTTGATTTTTTTCATAGTTCTTTCAGCTTGAGAAATGCTGAGCATACTCTTCCCTTTTGATTTTCTAGCTCCAGGTCTTTGAACATTTCATTATAATACGTTGTCTTCTTGAACTGCCCTTTGAAATCTTCTGTTCAGCTCTTCTACTTCACTTCACCCATTTGGTTTAGCTACTCTACATTCAAGAGGAAGTTTCAGAGTCTTCTAACATCCATTTTGGTCTTTTCTTCCTTTCTTGTCTTTTTAATGACCTTTTGTTTTCTTCATGCATGATGTTCTTGATGTCATCCCACAACTCATATGGCCTTCAGTCATTCCATGCATCCAATCTATTCTTCAGATTGTCTCTAAATTCAGATGGGATATATTCAAGGTTGTATTTTGGCTCTTATGTATTTGTTTTAGTTTTCTTTAGCTTCAACTTCAACTTGCATATATGCAATTGACCATCTGTTCCATAGTAATCCCTTGGCCTTGTTTTGACTGATGATATGCAGCTTCTCCACCACCTCTTTCCAGAGATGTAGTAAATTTGATTCCTGTGCACTCTATCTAGCAAGGCCCAGGTGTGCAGTCATTGTTTGTGTTGTTGAAAAAAGTTATTCGCATTGAATAAGTAATTGGCCTTGCAAAATTCTATCATATGATCTCTGGCATCATTGCTCTCATCAAGGCCATATTTTCGAACTACTGGTGCTTGTTTCTTTGTTTCCAACCTTCACATTGTGATCACCAATAATTATCAACAGATCTTGATTGCATGTATGGTCAATTTGGGACTGTGAAAGTTGGTAAAAATATTCATTTTCTTCAACTTTGGCTTTAGTGATTGGTGCATAAATCTGAATAATAGTAGTATTAACTTGTCTTCTTTGTAGGTTTATGGATTTTATCCTATTACTAACAGCTTTGTACTTCTGCATAGATCTTAAAATGTTCTTTTTGACAATTAATGTGATGCCATTTCTCTTCAATTTGTCATTCCTGGCATAGTAGACCATATGATTGTCTGATTGAAAATAGCCAATACTAGTCCATTTCAGCTTACTAATAACTAGGACACTGATCTTTATGTGTTCCATTTCATTTCTAACAAGGTCTAATTTTCCTAGATCTATACTTTGTACATTCCACTTTCCAGTTATCAATGGATGTTAGCAGCTATTTCTTCTTATTTTGAGTCAGCCCCATCAGTAAGTGAAAGTACAGAAAGATTTACTCCACCCACATCATTAAGATTGGCTCTGCTTTGAGGAGGCTTCTCTCCCCTGGTCTTATTTTGAGTGCTTCCAACTTGACAGGCTAATCTTCTGGCACTATTTCATACTATATTTCCCTGCTATGCATAAAGTTGCCAGTGGCCAAAGGACCTGGCCACACCCTTTCTCCTAATCTGTCTTAGTCTGGAAGCTCCAACCTATTCACCATGGGTGACCTTGCTGGTATTTGAAATATTGGTGGCATAGCTTCCAGGATCACAGTAACACACAAGCCACCATGATGGGACAAACTGACAAACGAGTGGTGGAGAGGCATTTGACCCTCTCCTACTTTCTCCCAAACTCTCAACATTTAGCAATATTCAATTTAGCATACATCTAGACCTACCCATATAAAGCATTCACAGGACAAAGGCCCAAAACCATACAGATAAGACTTATCAACTCAAGGAAAATGAGAACACTCAACATGAAAAGGATTGTGGATTATTTCAAATGGTTCTGTTTAATATGTATGAAAATATAGGTTGACAGGATGTAACTTGGGGTTATACTGGCCAAAATTTAATGAAGACTTTCTGTCCTTAATCATGGAATCCAGAAACAGTTCCATAGTGGTTTTCATTGTAAGAAGTTTGCTTAAATTAACAGCAGTATGATTGCACCATCTCCTCTAGGATTCTCACTTTTTTTGTTCTTAAAGAACAGTGATGATCTTTGGAAGCTTGGATTTCTCTTTCCAACTTCTCACCCTTCCCCCAACACACAGACACATTCACCATCAGAGTAAGTCATGTCTGTGGTCCATCAGTCTAGAGAGTGAAACTTTCACTGGGAAAAACAAAGTGCCTAGAGCTCTGAACATAAAGAAACTATTTTCTTTGGATGTTTCTCTTCTTACTCCACCCATTGTGGCTAAGATGGTCCAGAGGTTACTCTGTGCCTCCATCACAGAGAGGCCTCCATCACATACTAACAATGACTGTATAGTGAGTGGGTTAAGCCAATTCTTCCTTATGAAGCAATGCTTCCTTATCTTCTTTACTATACGTTTCCAAGAGTTTTTCTTTCTCACCAATTATCTCATTTACTTGCAGCCCCTACTATTTATCACCTTTATCAGGAATTCTTTCCCCTCACCCTCTACTTCTTGCTCTCTTTATTTCACTTTCTACTCAACATAAAAGGAATCCTTGTAATGCAATGATTTAGAGCTCAGCTGCTAACTAAAAGGATGGCAGTTTGAACCCACTCAGCTACTGTGTGGCAGAAAGACCTGATGATCTGCTTTCATAAGCATTACAGCCCATAAACACAATGAAGCAGTTCTGCTTTGTCACATGCCCATTTTGAGTCAAAAATCAGCTCCATGGCACCTAACAACAATTCCGTAGTCCCTTGCTTTAACTGTCTCTTGCCAATACTCTCAAAGTCCTGGCTCTAAGATCTTTATGCCATACATACCCAGCATTTAAAACCCCAGCCCTGGATCAATCTGCCTTCTCTGTGCATGAACTCAGCTGCCACATATTGTGTAAAATCAGACTATTGCATGGGCTTGTGCCTTTATAACTCAACCTGTTCTCTATCCTCAACTAGGCAACAGTCACCTCTTATCCTAACGCAGCAGCAGCTGTTTCAAATCTCCTTTCTCTTAAACCTCCAATCTGTTCCTTCACTTTCAAAAGGAAACTGACCATAGACATCATTAGAAGAGATATTTCTAGGTTCCTTCTACAAAACCTACTAATTTACTTTCTTCCAACCTACTATAATTGTTAATGTATTTCAGCACTTTCTATATTACAGGTAAGGAACACTTGTGATGCAATGGTTAAGCTGCTAACTGAAAGGTCAGTTGTTCAAACCCACCAGCCAATCCACAAGAGAAAGATGTGGCCCTCTGCTTCTGAAAATATTACAGCCTAGGAAACTCTATGGGGCAATTCTCCTTGGTCCTATAGGGTTGCTATGAGTCAGAATCGATTTGATGACAGTGTTTTTTATTTTTATATCTGAAAAAGAGTAAGTGCTTTACAAGTATTTAGTAAACAAAGTACTTAGCATCACAACTACCTATGTGTTCCTGCGTGTCACTGAGTTGATTCTGACTCACAGAGACCCCCTTTGGGTTTCTGAGGTGGTAAATCTTTAAGGAAGTAGATTGCTCAGTCTTCCTTCTGCAGAGTGGCTGGTGGGTTTAAACCACCAACCTTCTGATTAGCAGTCAAATGCCTTAGGCACTATGCCACCAGAGCTCCAGTATATATTAGTCACATTTTAAGCATTGTACATATAATTATTTGTGCCATTTAGTTCTCATAAAATCCATATGAGGTAGGTATTATTATCATCCCCATTTTACAGATAAATAAACCAAGGCATAGAATACAAACCTAATCACATGGTCCAGTCTAGCTTACCCCAGAGATTGCACTTGATTTGCACACATGCCTCATAAAAACCATTAAAATGTAACTTCAGGTTTGAAAAGGTGATAGGTAAAGTTAGAAGCCCTTCCTTCTCTTTCTAGAAACCAAGGTCACACAAGCAATCTTCCTCAAAATGTGTGCTCTTAACCATTTTGCTATACTGCCTTTCATGATCATCCGTATACACAATTCTGCTTTATATACAACAGAAAATCAGAATTCTTTTTTTTTTTTATTGTGATTTGGGTGAAAATTTACAGAGCAAATTCACTTACCATACAGTAGCTCACATATACTTTGTTTCATGACATTGACCACAATTTACCACAATGCAACATCTCCCCTCATGCTTCCTCCCCATAGTTACCTCTTCCCTGTGTACATCCCTCCATACATTCCTGCCTCCTGAGCTGTCTCCCTGTGCTTAAGCAGCCCTTCTTTCTCCCATGATTGTTATCTCCAAGGTAAATGTTCAACTCAGATGCCTATCTATTGTTTGGCTGGAAGCCACAGGTGAGGGTTCAATTCCAGACCTGAAGGGCAGCTAGGGACCATAGTCTCAGTGGTTCCTGCAGGCTTTATCGGACCACCAAACCTGGCCCCCCCTTTTATTTTCTCCAAATGATTTTGAGTTGTGTTTGACATTGTTCTCCCTCTCTACCCAGGATCTCCTACATAGATCCCCTTCCAAGTGGTTGACAGTAGTAGCCAGGCACCATCTAGTGCTTCTGGTCTCATAGTCGTATAGGCTGCAGATTGAATGGTGTACCAGTCAGTAGGACTAATTGTTTCCATTAATTTTTGGTTTTCTTCATTCTTCTTTGCTCTGGATGAGGAGAGACCCATCATTGCATCTACATGGCAGCTTGCAAGCTTTTAAGATCCCAGTCACTACTCACCACAGTCGGAGGTGGAACAATGTTTTGTGTAGTATGTTATGCCAATTGAGCTTGATGTCCCCTGTGACTATGGTCCCAAGCCCTCAGATTCAACTACTTGGTCCCTCTGGGTAGCTGGCTGTGACCAAGCAATGACTACAACCTTGCCCATTGTCAGCTCTATTATACACCTGGGAATTCAGACCATATGCATAAACTTATAGGACCACTGTCTGCCAAGCCTAAACATGTACTTGGGTACACTCCCCACTTCATAGACAGGTACCTAATAGTTCAGCCTGTCCACCCATCTATCCACCCATATACCCTTCACTGCCTTCACTGACAACGCAGTACTATATGTGCAAAAGGGTTCATCTTTGTTGTCTGTACCTCCCATGTACCTCTCTGTCTTTCTCTTCTTCAATGCCACTATATTGATCACTCATATTTGGTACATTGCCCTTCTGTTCACCCAAATCAATACTTATCTCTATCTATCTAACAGTGTTCCCGCCGCCCCCTCCCACCCCTGGTAACCAACAAAGAAAATGTCCTTCCATAGATAAATGTTTCCTTGACTTTTACAGTAGCAGACTAATACAATATTTGTCCTTTTGTTATTGACTTGTTTGACTCAGAATAATGTCCTCCAAGTTCATCCATGTTATGCAGTGTTTTGCAGATTCTACATTATTCTTTAGGGTTGCATAGTATCCCATTGTGTGTATGTACCATAGTTTGGTTATCCATTCTTCAGTTGAAAGACACCTATGTTGTTTCCATCGTTTGGCTATTGTAAATAGTGCTGCAATGAACATGGGTGTGCATACGTCTGTTCTTGTCATGGCTCTCACTTCTTTAGGATATATACCTAGTAATGGGCTAGCTGGCTCAAATGGTATTTCTAGTGCCAACTTTTGAA
>NW_006921668.1:3349369-3350934 GCF_000298275.1 Orycteropus afer afer
ATTGATCTTCCTGCTGTTGATTTCTAATTTGTTAGCATTATGATCTGAGAAGATGCTTTGCAGTATGTCAATGGTTTTAAATTTATTAATGCTTGCTCTGTGGCCCTGCATATAGTCTATCATGGAAAATGTTCCATATGCACTGGAAAAGAATGTATATTGTGCTTCTGTTGGGTGAAGTGCTCTATAGATGTCTATAAGGTCAAGTTGTTGGATTGTATTGTTTAGCTCTTCTGCATCTTTGTTGAATTTCTTTCCAGTTGTTCTTAGATATACATATTCTTAAAAGATAGTGTGCATGTTAAATTTCTTAAACAGATTTCCCAAACCAACCTGATTGCCATCAAGTCATTTTCAACTCAGAGAAACTCTACAGGACAGAGTAGAACTACATCATTGGGTTTCCAAGGCTATAGTCTTTGTAGAAGAAGATGATTTCATCCTTCTCTCTCAAAATATATGGTGGGTTTGAACATCCAACCTTTCATATAGCAGCTGAATGCTTAACCACTATGCCACCAAGGCTCCTTTAAAGGGATTTAGAGGACTTATTTGAGAGATTGCCCATGATCAATTTTGTATTTTAAAGCAAAAACTTTTTGTAAAACAAGTTATCATTCCCTAATTTACATCTTTGTGGAAATCTACCCTTGTCTTAAAACAGCAATTCAACCCTAGCTGCACATCAGAATGACCTGGGAATGGTTTTGAAAATACTAATGTCTTCACCCACCACAGGAGATTTTATCTATTTGGTCTGGAACAGGGCCCATGCATCAGTATTTTCTTTAAATTTACATTTTTTTGTTGATGTAGTTTAAAATTGTTATTTTAAAATAATTATAAATTCAGAATCCACAAAACCGATTGCCATAGAATTTATTCCAACTCATGGCATCCCCATGTGCTGCAGAATAGAGCTATTTTCCATAGTGTTTTTGTTTTTTATAGTCTGCCAACCTTACACATGGTCTTGGGTGTATTCTCTTTTGCCTAGAAATACGTGATCATTTAGTCTGTCTGTCTATGTATAAACCAGTAGATTAATGTTTGTTATTACTGATAATGCAATATTGTGTATGTAAAAGTGTTTATCTTTATTGTCTGTACCTTCAACACACCTCTCCATGGCTTCTTTTTCCTTGGTGTTATTGTGTTGGTTACTCACTTTTGGTATATTGCCTTTTCCTTCACCCAAATCAATATTTATCTCTTACCTATCTAACAGTTTCTCTCCCCTCCCTTCCTATACCTGGTAACCAAAAAGAAAGTTTCCTTCCATTCAGTGGTTGTATAATTTTACAGTCCAAGCAGCAGTGTATGAGAGTCCTAATCTCTGCACATCCTCACCAGCATTTATTATTTTCTGTCTTGTTGAACTTTTCTATTAGTGCTGGGGTGAGATGGTATCTCATTGCTATTTTGATTTGCATCTATCTCATGGCTAATAATCATGAATATTTCTTCATGTGTCTGTTGGCTGCCTGAATATCTTTTTTGGTGAAATGTTTCTTCATGTCTTCTGACCATTTTTAAATTGCATTGTCTGTCTGAGTAGTGAGATG
>NW_006921668.1:3352519-3380365 GCF_000298275.1 Orycteropus afer afer
TAATTTCTTTGAGATCCATCCAAGTTGTTGCATATATTGGACTGGTTAGCAGTCAAATACCTTAGGCACTATGCCACCAGAGGTCCCATATCAATAGTTAGTTCCTTTTTATTGCTGTATATATTTCCCTGGCATGGACATACCACAGTTTATTTAACCATTGACCCACTGAAGGACATCTGGGTTGTTTCAAGTCTGAGGCTATTATGAATGAACATTTGTATACAGGTTTTGTGTGGAGGTAAGTTTTCATTTCTCTGGGATAAATGACCACTGTGGGATTGCTGGTTCGTATGGTTAAGTGTGGTGTTAGTCATTGAATTTGGCACTCATGCTTCATAAAAAAAGTTTAAAACATAACTTCAGGTTTGAAGAAGGTGGTACATACAGTTAGAAACCCTCCCTTCTCTTTCTAGAAATCAACAAAAGCACCAGGGATCATGGGACACAGAAAAGCAAATTGCATTTTGGGCAAGAGTACGATAACACTAAAGTCAAATGAAATGAAAATGAAAAAAAAAAAAGCCAAAAGCATAGAAAAGAAACCATAAGAGGTCACTGGGGCTGCAGATCTGAGGAAAAGCCAGCAACGTATGCTTGTTCAATGTGAAGAATATATCCCAATGCCAAACCTAAATCCCTTATTTCCAGTGGGGTAAGTGCACAGGATGATAGCAGTTTCCCTGGGCATGTTCTCATCTATGAGGAGGAGGAACTAAATGAGCAATCACACAAATAACCATAACTGTTTGTCCTTATAATGGAGGCAGAGAGAAAAGAAGCCTTGAATGATGCAGGGAAAAAAAAAAAAAAAAAAAAAACTTACAATAGCCTATCTGTTTTGGCCAGAGAATAAAAGCTAAATAAACTACACACACCAAAAAAAAAATGTAGATTTAAGGACAATTCCAACTAGACTGGACTATGCCATGGCCTTTCCTACCATTATCCACCTAAAAAGATGGTCCAGGAAAAACCTATCTCCTTCAATCATGGTTAAAAATAATCTATACTAAGTAGTGGATTCACAGATAATTTTATATTATTATGTTTCATAACTTCACACAAAAAGAACTTACATATAAAAGATGCCTCCAAAAAATAATGTTATTGTTGTTGTTAGGTGCCATCGGTCACCTTCAACTCATAACAACACTATCTACATCAGAACAAAACACTGCCAGGTAATGCACCATCCTCAATCCTTGCCATGCTTGAGCCCACTGTTGCAGCCACCATGTCAAACCATCTTGTTGAGGGTATTCCCCATTTTTGCTGAGCCTCCATTTTATCAAGCGTGATATCCATGGTATCCTTTCTGACAAGGTGACCAAAGTAGGTGAGACAAAGTCTGGCCATTCTTGCTTCAGAGGAGCATTCTGGCTGTACTTATTCCAGGACAGATTTGTCCAATCTTCCAGGCAGTCTATGGTATCTTCAGTATTGTTTACAAACACCGCAATTCAAAGGCATCAACTCTTCTTCAGTCTTCCTTATTTATTGCCCTGCTTTCACATGCATATAAAGCATACTATGGCTTGGATCAGGCATACCTGAGGCTTCAAAGTGACATCTTTGCTCTTTAACCCTTTAAAGAGATCTTTTGCAGCAAATTTGCCCAGCGCAATATAACGTCTAACTTCCTGACTGCTCCTTCCATGGATGTGGATTGTGGACCCAAGTAAAATGAAATCCCTGACAACTTCTATCTTTTCTCTATTTATTGTGATGCTGCTTAACAGCCCAGTTGTGAGGATTTTTGTTTTCTTTATGTTGAGGTGTAATCCATACTGAAGACTGTAGTCTTTGATCTCCATCAGTAAGTGCTTCAAGTCATCTTCACTTTCAGCAAGCAAGGTTGTGTCATCTGCATATCGCAGGTTGTTAACGGTTCTTCCTCCAATCCTGCTGCTGAGTTCTTCATATAGTCTTGCTTCTCCGATTATTTGCTCAGCATATAGATTGAAAAAGTGTGGCAAACAGATACAACCCAGATGCACACCCTTCCTGATTTTAAACCATGCAATATCCCCTTGTTGTGTTCAAATGACACCCTGTTGTTCTATACACAGATTCCTCACAAGCACAATTAAGTGTTCTGGAATTCCCATTCTTCATAACATTATCTCTAATTTCTTATTATCCATACAGTCAAATGCCTTTGCATAGTCAATAAAACACAGGTAGACATCTTTCTAGTATTTTTTTCTATCAGCAAAGATCTCTCTGAGATCAGCAATAATATCCCTCTTCATATGTCCTCTTCTGAATCTAGCTTGCATTTCTGGAAGTTTCCTATCAATATACTGCTGCAACTGTTTTGAATTGTCTTCAGCAAAATTTTATTTGTGTGTGTGATATTAATATTGTTCAATAATTTCCCCATTCTGTTAGATCACCTTTCTTTAGAATGGGAACAAATATGGATCTCTTCCAGTCAGTTGGCCAGGTAGCTGTCTTCTGATTTTCTTGGCATAAACAAGTAAACACTTCCAAGGCTGCACCCGTTTGTTGAAACATCTGAATGGGTATTCCATCAATTCCTGGAGCCTTGATTTTCACCAATTCCTTCAGTGCAAATTTGCCTTCTTCCTTCAGTAACATCAGCTCTTGATCATATGCCATTCCCTGAAATAGCTGAACTTCAATTCTTTGTGTTACAGTGACTATGTATTCCTTCCATCTTCTTTTGATGCTTCCTGCATCAGTCAATATTTTACCCATAGAATCCTCCAATATTGCAAAATGAGGCTTGATTTTTCTCTTCAGTTCTTTAAGCTTGAGAAATGCTGAGTATGTTCTTCCCTTTTTTTATTTTCTAACTCCAGGTCTTTAAACACTTCATTACAATATTTGACTTTGTCTTCTTGAGCTGCCCTTTGAAATATTCTGTTCAGCTCTTTTATTTTGTCATTTCTTCCATTTGCTTTAGCTACTCTCCACTCAAGGGCAAGTTTCAGAGTCTCTTCTGACATCCATTTTTGTCTTTTCTTCCTATCTTGTCTTTTTAATGACCATTTCTTTTCTTCACATATGATCTTGATGTCATCCCACAACTCATCTGGTTTGTGGTCACTGGTGTTCAATGTGTCAAATCTATCCTTCAGATGGTCTCTAAATTCAGACAGAATATAAACAAGGTCATATTTTGACTTTTGTGGACTTGTTTTAATTTTCTTCAGCTTCAACTTGAACTTGCATATGAGCAATCGATGGTCTGTTCCACAGTCAGCTCCTGAACTTGTTTTGGCTAAAGATTGAGATTCTCCATCATCTCTTTCCATAGATGTAGTCGATCTGATTTCTGTGCATTCCATCTGGTGAGGTCAATGTGTATAGCTGCCATTTATGTTGTTAAAAAAAAGTATTTGCAATGAATAAGTTGTTGGTCTTGGAAAGTTCTATCATGTGATCTCTGGCATCATTTCTATCACCAAGGCCATATTTTCCAATTACCAGTGATTCTTCTTTGTCTCCAACTTTTGCACTCCAATCACCAGTAATAATCAATATATCTTGATTGCTTGATCAATTACAGACTCCAGAAGTTGGTAAAAATCTTCAATTTCTTCATCTTTGGCTTTAGTGTTCGGTGCATAAATTTGAATAACAGTAGTATTAACTTATCTTCCTTATAGGTGTATGGATATTATCCTATCATTGACTGAATTGTACTCCAGGATAGATCATGAAACATTCTCTTTGATAGTGAACGTGACACCATTCTTCTCCAATTTGTCATTCCTGGCATAGTAGACCATATGATTGTCTGATTCAAAATGGCCTAAAAAAGTCCATTTCAGCTCACTAATGCCTAGGATATTGATCTTTCTGCATTCCATTTCATTTTTGACAACTTCCAATTTTCCTAGATTCATATTTCATACATTCCATGTTTGTATTATTAATGGATGTTTGCATTATTAATGGATGTTTGCATCTGTTTCTTCCCCCTTTTGAGTGGTGCCATATCAGCAAATGGAAGTCTAGAAAGCTTTACCCCATCCACATCATTAAGGTTGACTTTACCTTGGGAGGCAGCTCTTCCCTAGTTTTATTTTGAGTGTCTTCCAACCTAAGGAGCTCATCTTCCAGCACTATTTCAGACAATGTTTCAGGCTATTCGTAGTTTTCCAGTAATATACCAGACAATTTTTCACTGCTATTCATAAGGTTTTCACTGGCCAATTCTTTGAGAAGTGGATGACGCCATCCTTCTTCTCAGTCTTTCTTAGTCTGGAAGTTCCACTGATACCTGCCCACCATGGGTGACCCTGCAGGTATTTGAAATACTGGTGGCACAGCCTCCAGTTTCATAGCAGCATGCAAGACAGCATAATATGACAAACTGACAGACACATGGTGGGAAAATACTATGAGGGTAAAACAAATCCATACCCATTGTCATCAAGTTCATTCCAACTCATAGTGACCATGAGCTAGACAGAAGAGAAGTACACCATAGGCTATCCTAGGCTGCAATCTTTACAGAATCAGACTACTACATCTTTTGTCCACAAAATGGCTGGTGGGTCTTAACCATCAGTCTTTCATTAGCATCTGAGTACTTAACTATGGTACCACCAGGGCTCCTTCAATATGAGGGAAAAAAACATTTCCATTGAGTCAATTCCAACTCATAGTGACCTCCACAGGGTTATAAAGCTTTACAGAAGCAAACTGTCTCATCTTTTTCCCACAAAGAAGCTGATGGGTTCAAACTATCAACATTTAGTTTAGCAGCCCAGTGTCTTAACCACAGCACCACTAGAGCTCCTTTCAATATGATGATAGGAACTAAAAGATAGCAGTAAAACAACATTCAACATAAAAAGGTAGCCATGGATAAGATAAAAATTAAAGTCAAATATTTTGTCATAAAATGTAATATTCTGTGAAGTAAGAGTACTAAACAGAGATACTTTAGACATGAAAGAGAGAGGCAATAATAGTAAATAAAGCATGAGCTATTAGGTATAAGGAGAAAATATAGAGGAAAAAATCCACCACAAACACAAGGGTGAAATTGGAAAGAACATAATGGTTAATAAACATTAGTAAAAACACAATAAGAGATACAAAATGTAGAAATGAGAATGAAAAAATAAAGAGACAAAAATCACTAGAAAAAAAATGATGAATAGTATGGAAGACAGATAAAGGAGATCCAACATATAATAATTGGAGCCCCTGAGAAAAGAAATTTAAATAATGGAACAGAAATTTTAAGGTATGATTTATGAAAATATTTCCTGAGATGAAAGAAGACTTGAATGCACATACTAAATATCACTTCTGAAACATAGTGTTGAAAGAAAAAAATGAAGGCACAAAAGAGTAATTAAAATGTACTATGATTTATGTTCTTAAGGACAGATGAGATGTGTGTTTCTATATCTATATAAACTGACACACATATATGTTTATTTCATGTATGTGTATATAATATCTCAGCAAAGATACTCAAAATACTGGTAATATTGTTGTTGCTATTAGATTTTGAATCATCCAATTGGTATTACTTGTTAAAAAATAAATTATAAAGTAAATAAAATAAAAAAGCATGTATTGCCTGGCTTATTCTCTATGTGACTTTTCACAGTTTTCTTTTTAATCTAAAGTAATCCTCTGAGGAAATTAGAGCTGGTATTGTCCCCTTTTCAGCGACAAGCAAACTCAGAACCAAAGAGATTAAGTGAATTGACTAAATTCACATAAGCTAGGATTGAAACTCCAAATGCTGAAGTAACATAAAACTTGGCATGCATAATAAACCCAGTAGCCCATCTAATGAAACAGTCTCTTTTAACAGTAACATCTTTGCATATTTTATGACATGGAATGATTGTTGTATTAGTTATCTTTTTCTGTGTAATTTATTACCTCAAAACTTAGCACCTTGCCCCCAAGACTATGGCCCCTAGTCACCCTTCAAGCCTAGGATTGAACCTACCCTCCTGGGTTCCAGCCAAACAATAGGCAGAAATATACAGTGAATATTTATACTAGGTAGGTGATCTCCTTAGAAAAATCAATCATAGGAGATCAGAAGGGCAGTATTTGCACAGGAATGTAGCTCAGAGGGCAGCAATGCACAGGGAAAAGTTAGGAAGGAGGGAGGAAGTGGGAAAACAGCTGTTATATTATGGGGATTTGC
Source organism: Orycteropus afer afer (assembly GCF_000298275.1). NCBI lineage: Eukaryota > Metazoa > Chordata > Mammalia > Tubulidentata > Orycteropodidae > Orycteropus > Orycteropus afer. Next base: position 3,358,677 of record NW_006921668.1, read on the forward strand.
AGTCAATGTCATGAAACAAAATGTATGTGAACTCCTGTGTGGAAAATGAATTTGCTCTATAAACTTTCACCCCCAAAAACACTTAGCACCTTGCAACAACAATAAATATTGATTATCTTTCATAATTTCTGTGGGTCAAAAACTTGGGAATGGGTTGGCTGGGTGGTTCTGGCTCAGAGTCTCTCAAGAAGTTGTGGTTAAAATGTTGATAAGGGCTGCAATCATGTAAAGACTTGACTGGGCAGGTGGATCCATTTTCAAGGTAGTTGACACAAAGCTAGCAGATGGTTCTGCTTGTGAGATTAAGTTCCTCCCTACTTGGGCCTCCCCACTGGCTGCTTGAGTGTCTTAATGACATGGTACCTGGCTTCTCCCAAAATATGTGATCCAAAAGAGCAAAGTGAAAGCTGCAATCTTCTAGGACATAGCCTCAAAGTCGTATACTAACACTTCTTTAATATTCTGTTGGTCACACAAGCCAGGCATGATTCTGTGTAGGAGAGGAGTACACAAGGGCATGAATACCAGGAGACAAGGATCATTGGGGCCATCTTGGGGGCTGTTTTCCACAGCTTTCTTCCACAAGGTCACATTTAGAAAGCTGAAATGGCATTCCTCATAAGATTATATAATTGGAGCTACCTTTCTGGAAAGCGATTTGGGAATATAGATCAAGAAACTTAAAAATGCTTATACTCTGGGATGCTTATAATTCCACTCTGGGAATCTATTCAAAAGGAATCATCATAAATGCAAAGAAAGTTTATATTCAAAATTACTTATTAGAGAAAAAATATATATTATAAATAAATTTTTATAAATAAGACCCCTAGAATACAAGAATGGTTATTAACTCCAGGTATATTCATATAAACCATATTTCATTGGTGATAAGATTCAACTCTTTCTACATTTTAAAATCTCTGAAATTGGGCTGTGTCTTATAATAGTTAGCATCTTTTCACCATCAACCAGGCAGCAGGCATGAGGTAGCTGTCACTGCCACGCATGCATGAGCTTAATCACAGATGTTTATCTTGTCATTACTTCAACTGAATTATGTACATTGTTGGCACTACCCTTGTTGACTTAACAGCTGTTCTAAATATCTTCAAGAGTTACACTATGATAAAGCATTGAGATCCAGTTATTGTGTACACATAAAAGCATGTAAACAGAGCAGCAGGGGGTGAATTTTACATTAATGAAGTAAATATTCATCATAGGAGGAATGATTTATATTCCACATTTTGTCTCAAAGCAACAATAAAGTAAGTGGTTTATGGGACCTAAATGGCTAAAGCTGTTTTATATTTTGTTTCCTGAGGAATAAGCAAAAGAATCTCTTCCTACATGCCAAGCAATGCAACTAGAGAAAAGAGTATTGCCAAATCCTTGGAATAAATGAAAGAATGTGAAAGCATCAAAAGGATGGTGTGATTAATAATGTGTCACACAGGTTACTACTGAGGCTTTATGTTACAGTTTAACTAGAAACATTTTTTTCTTTCATAGAAGTATATAAATAAAAATATGTTCTATAGCAAATGGCATTAGATTCATTTTTAAAATAATGATTTCTTAGAAACTTGAGGAAAATCTTTAGGCTTAAATAAAAATATTAATGCAGAACACAAAATTGAAATCCATCACAACTTTAAAATGATTTTAAATCATCAGTGTGGGAAAAGTGACAGTAAATATATCAAAATGTTAAGAGTTTACAAGATGGTATTAATCTTTATTCACCTCTTCCTTTTTATGTTTTTCAAATTATTGAAAAAGAATATATTTATAGGCAGTTAAAAGTAATATTTAGAATATTAAAAACAAAGATGCAAATGCACCCTCTGGGCATCCAAGTGTTTTTAACTTCCTTTATAATGCATTGTTATTTATCTAAGACTTTCTTGAGTTTGTTTATATTTCAGATCCTTCTTCTGTGAGATGTCTATTCTGTAGATGCACAAGCTTTGAGGGAGCCTAGTGTTCCTAAATTGGGCCACTACAATCTATATACTCTTTACACGTTTGTGTTCTTCCTGTAAACCTTCTCAACCAGTAAGCCTTTGTAAACCTTAACCTTTGACATTCCAGCCCCAAACATCATTTAATTTTTTTTTTCTCCAAACATTGAAGCTCTTACAGAAAAATGAAGGATCTTTTCTACTCTTTCTTCTTGTACTTATAATTACTATAAATTTCCCACTCCAGCCTATGTTGGGATGGGGTTTATTGTCGTTGTTGTTGTTGTTAGGTGCTGTCAAGTTGGACCTGACTCAAAGTGAACCCTCCTTGGGTTTCTGAAGCAGTATTACTACCGAAATAGATTGCCCAACCTTCCTTCCAAGGAGTGGCTGGTAGGGTTGAACCACCAGCCTTCTGGTTAGCAGTCAAGTGCCTTAGGCACTACGCCACCAGACCTCCCTAGGGTTTATTGTAGAACAAGTATATTCCCAAGTTCGTTACTCTCTTGTGGCATCTTTTCAGTTCTTTCTTTTATGACAGAAACTAAGAGAAACAAAGAGTAAACTCATATTTTCCTTGGTATATTAGTGATCAAAGAATCCTTGGTTATTGTTGCTGGGGTTAGGTGCCTGTTCTGGTTACCTAGTGCCACTCTGACAAGAATATACCACAAATGGGATGGCCTTAACAAACAGGAGTTTATTCTCTTACAGTTTGGAGGCTTTAAGTCCAAGTTCAAAGTGCCAGGCTCTAGGGGCTGGGTGAAAGCCCCTCAACCTTGGGGTCCAGCTCTGCCTCCTGCTCCCAGCCCACTGGAACTAGAGGCATTTCTTCACTCAGACAGTTGCTGGCTGCTGAGGCTGACAAATCCAAGGTCGAGAAATAAAAAGGCACAGTCCCCATGTTATCAAAACACATGTCAGGCCATTAATTTAAGTCTATTGTAAGTCCCAAGGTTGGCAGAGCATAGTAGACTGCTGAACAACGATTTGGCTACATGCAGGGTGCCATGTAGTGTCATATGCCAAGGGTGCCATAAGCTAGAGATCGTTCCCAAAGCTGCTTCTTATATACGGGAAGCAGACCACATACCCAAAGCAGCTACTCAGCTGCTTGTGGTAGATCCCACCATGGAGTTGATTGGCAGTCTAATCATGGGGAATAACTACCACCAGCTGCCCAGCCATTCAACCAGGCCCAGCCAAGGTGACACACAAACATAACCCCCATGGTGCCCATAGTAATCCCATGCACAACAGAACGTGTGCTATCCTCACAATCATTGCTATGATTCTGCCCATTGTTGCAGCCACTGTGTCAATCCATCTCACTGAGGGTCTTTCTCTTTTTGTTGACCCTCTACTTTACCAAGGATAATGTCCTTCTCCACAGGCTGGTCTCCCATGGGAACATGTCAAAGTATATGAGATGAAATCTCACAATTATGACTTCTAAGGAGCATTCTGGGAGCTCTGGTGATATAGTACTAAGATACAAGCCCACCAGCCACTCCTCAGAAGGAAGAGTGGGCAATCTACTTCTGTAGAGATACTGCCTCAGAAACTCAAGGGAGGGGTCGCTATGAGTCAGACCTGACTCAATGGCAGTGAGTTTGGTTTTTTTTTTTTTTTGGTTGAATGTATTTTGCAGCCATGGACTTTCAGATAGTTACCCTAACATTAAACACTAGAAATTCTGGGATCACTGAGAAGATAAATGAGGAGAGCAGAAAATCAAGATGGAACAGACATAAAGAGACACAGAGCTTGAATTAGAACTCAGAACCAGGGGAAGGACAAGCTGAATTCATGCTGGGGAATACATACCCAGATTCCACTTCCTCTCTGCCCAAGATCTTTCTGTTTTAAAGCATGTACAAAATCCATCTCTCTCCTCTCTCATTCTTCTACCTTCAAAAAAAAAAGAAACAACCATGCCAACTATCACAGGCATGTTTGGTGCATTGCTAACAGGAAGCAGGGTGAATACCAACTTCATAGTTTGGGCTCCTCAGCAGTTAGGAAATTTCCATCCTTGCACCTCGTGCACTCTTCCACCACTCACGGAATCTGTGGGTGGCCATCCTGCAGATTTGGAAAGAGTATCTGAGTATTACCAGTATTAGATTCCATAAATTAAGGACATCATGCCCAAACTTAAGCTCTCTCACAAACACTATCAATCATACAAGTTCCTAAATTAAAATTTGATTACCAGACACTCTATTTTCATTTTAATCCTTCTTACAAGTAAAATCATTTGAAAGTGTAATTATAAAATCATTTACACATTTAACCTGCAGCCTATCCACATGTTCAACATCCTGTTCGTGGCTATCCCAACCCCAACAAATAATAAATAAATGAAAGCTGGTTTAAATACTACTCATTTACAACTGATAATATTTGAATTGGTCTAAGCTTGAAATTCAAGACTTATTTTGCCAAGGGTATGCTTTTCTCAGAGACTAGGAGACAAAGGCATGATGGAAAGAGATGGGATGCAGGGGATGTCACAGGAATGTAATTCTTGTTGTAGTTGTTGCTGTTAGCTGCCATCAAGTTGGTCCTGACTCATGGTAACCCCATGCACATTGGGACAAAATGCTACCTAGGCTCCTACATCATCCGCATGATTGGCTGGGAATCGGAACACTGTGATCCACAGGATTTTCCTAGGTTGCTTTTCAGAAGTAGAGTTCCAGGCCTTTCTTCCTAGGCTTAGTCTGAAATCTCCACTGAAACCTGTTCAGCACCACAGCAATGCATAAGCTTTGACTCACAGACAGGTGGTGGTTGCACATGAGGTGCATTGGCTGAGAAACAAACCCAGCTATCCTGCATGGAAGGCGAGAATCCTACCACTAAACCATTGCTGGCTCCAGTAATGTAGAGTTTACCTCAAATCAGGGACATTACATATCAGCTTGGCACAAGGAAAACAGCATAGAGAGCATACATTTGGAGGAGGAAGAAGAAGGGTTGTTAGCAGTATCTTGTCACTGCTGCATTAATACCTTGACATTGTAAAGTCAAAATCTGCCAAAAACAGTGAAATAAGGATACATTTCACTGCTTCATCATGTGTAAGATGTTCATTAGCATTTCATGCAGGCAGGCAGAAAATTGCTGAAGGAAGGAGGAAATCACATTCTAAGCTCGTCCTCCACCCAGGGTTGCAAATCTGGCATTTCTGCACAGGAGGAAACCTTATCCTGCTGGCAACAGACTCATCATCAATCCAGCTACAATAGAAATACAATGAAAGCAAAATACCCCTGCATCTTTATTGCTCTCAGTACCTTGTGAGTATTTATCAGACTGAGGAACATTTCCTGGAACCATTACATAAAATCTCTTTACAGCTGAAGTATTGCACTCCCTACCTGAATTCATTAGAACGGAGGTATAATTAGCTTCTTTAATGATCAATATAAGTGAAATCTATGGAAATGGGAGAAGAGAGAAGGAAAGTCATTATTTTGCCTAGAGCACTAGAGGAGGGCTGTGTGTCATTAATACACCAGCCCCATTCTCTCTGTTAGTTCTTTTCGGAAGTGAAGCCCTCTCTATTCTGCTAAACTACCTCACAGCCACCAGATGATAAACAGGCCTTGATCCAGGATTTGACTTTCATCTTCGAGGTTAGGTGCTCCTTCATATTCCTCAAGGTCCCAATTACAGACAGCAAAAAGGAACACATGTACTAAATGAAGCCATGCACTTCAAATATAGTCTCTCATTCTTCACTACACCTTTTAGCAAAATAGATAACAAGGAACAAAGTACACTATTTTAAATTTTGCCTCTTGCTCCTTCAATTGCTTCAGGTGGAAGTGTAATAAGTAGTGAGGTGGTCTAAAGGCTGCGTGTTGGAGGGCGACAAAATGGGCTGGATAATCAATGCCTGGATTCTAAAGAGTCAGTTATGTGTCTTGAGTTATATCTGGCTGAGAGATGAGGGATTTATCTATTGGCAGCCTAAAGCAATCAGTCTAAGGGCTAAAACAGTGCTTTGCATTATAAATTTATGCTCACGAAGGGGGAAAAGCAAGAAACTACTACATCGTCTTGAATATGTGACTTTGAATTGACTTAATATCACCTGCTTCTAAACTACCTCATGCTGTTGCTCACAAAGGACCAACAGTTGTCACTGTTCATTCCATGCTGACACCTCAAATTATAGCACCAAACATTAGAACCACTTTCTTCTAATTCTACACCAGGATTTAGCATACATTGCTCAGTTCCAATGGGTCCATCGCTTAAAAAAAAAACTTTAAAATCTGAATATTAAGCCATTTAAAAAGCATATTTTTGCAGAATGTAGAATGATGTAGGAAAGTCTTCTCATATAATATTAAATTTTAAAAAAGCAAGATACGAATTCACCAGCTACTTCTTAGGAGAAAACCCTGGTGATCTGCTTCCACAAAGATTAGTTCTTGCCATTGAGTCAATTCTGACTCATAGCAACCATACGGGACAGAGTAGAACTACCCCACCAGGTTTCCAAGATTAAATCTCTCTGAGAGCAGACGCTTACATCTTTTTCCTGTAGTGTGGCTAGTGGATTCGAACTACCAAGCTTTTGGTTAGCAGCCATCTACTACATGGGCTCCTTCTCATAAAGATTACAGCCTAGGAAACCCAACAGAGCATTTTCTACTCTATCATAGAGGTTGCTATGAATCAGAATCAACTTAATGGCACACAGCAAAAGCAATGTATCTATATCTATCTATATACACATATACATACATATATATATGCACACATATATATCATGTATATACACACATATATATGCATATATATATATTTGTGTGTATGTGTATTTTATATATATATATATGTTTTGCTATGTATATCTTCACATACAAATATATACATACACACACACACACACACACACATATATATACATATATATGGCCTCTGGGTGACAAGTTTGCTCAAGATTTCTAATCTAAAGGTTGGCGGGGTCTGAGCCCCATCCAGCAGCACTGCAAGAAAGGTCTGCAATCTGCTTCTGGAAAGATTACAACTAAAAAAACCCTATGGAGGAGTTCTGCTCTGTAACTTATGGAGTCATCATAAGTCAGAATTAACAGCAATAAGTTCGGCTTTTGGTGTATATATGTGTGCGTGTGTGTGTGTGTAATATTAAATTAAATAATTCAAAATTATTAATACTGATTATTTCTTGACAATGGGATGAAGGGTAGTTTAAATTGTTTTTCTTTATCCATTTGATAATTTTTAAAATTAAGTGTGAATTATTTTTAATAAAAATTTAAAAAAATAACCATTTCAAACTGCTACACAGACGTAGGATATTCCTCAGTTTAAGCCTACATTTTATTGTCTGCTTATATCACATTCTACTCTATTAACTTCATTTCCTATCTTCCTGTTTCCTCAAGTCCCACATTATTGAATTTTGTTTCTGACATCCAGAATGCAATGAAGCAAGAGAGCTGACTTCTGGGTGACTCCTCAGTCCAGGCGGTATCTATACGGAAGTAGATTGCCCAATCTCCCATCTGAGGAACGGCTAGTGAGTTTCAACGTCCAGCCTTCTGGTCAGCAGTCAAATCCCTTAGGCACTATGCCACCAGATCTGCTTTTTGTTTTGTTTTGTTTGAGGGGTCCTCAGTCCATCATGTGGCAGGAAGCAGAACAAGCCAGAACTGACTTCCAATTCCCATCACACCCCTAACTGAGATGCAGGAACCTTGGCAATTCCTCTGAGCTCCCTATGTCTCCTCCCCATATATGAGCTTAAATCCCCACCAAGCTCAAACTTTCTACTTTTCTTGAGTTGCTTGGTCCTATAGAAGATTCTAATCTCCATTGAAAGTGAGGTTAGCGCAAAGTTCCATTGTTCGCAAGGCAAATGATTCTCATTCAGCAGGAAGTGGTGAAAGCTGAGAGTCATAAACATGCAGGAGAAAGAACAGTGTTGTTTTATCTCAGAACAAATCTCCCAAGCAAAATAGTCTTTGCAGATGTAAATACAACCCAAATATGTAATACTGAAAATGAAGCTTTCCTTTCTTCTAATGGCAAAATGACTGCAACAGTTTCCACCTTCACATCCTCTTCCCACACCATCCAGGGAAAAACATCTCTTCTGGAATCCACACTCTCAAAAAGGAAGGAGGCAAGGCAGCCTTTCGGAGATGTTAATTACATAATGCCCTGAATATATATATATATATATATTTAAGTTCAAAAGAGTCTGGATTCATCTGACCTGTCAAGTGTCTTAAGTATAAATACTCGGAGTGACTAGAAGAATCTTTTCTGAACAAGTAGTCTTAGAAAGTATAGCCCTCACCTTGGATGGAATTAATGTCTTTAAATTATTTTTTTTTAATTATATGAGTAATACATGAGTTCACTATAAAATAAAATTTAAATCATATCGAACTACATAAAGTAAAAAGAAGAAGAAGTTCCCCGTCAAATCATACCCTCTCCATGCCACTTCCCTATCCAGAGGTAAACCAATGTCTTAGGCCATTTTTGTTCTAAATGTATATAGCTTCATATTGTTCCCATCTATCACTAGCAAGGCACATAGAAATATCTATAAATATCAGATGCCTTTGTTCTGTCAAATTCAAACAGAAATTTGACAAATTTCTTCCTAAAATGGAATAATTGTGTTTCAAGGGAAAATTCATGTTTATATCTTCTAGAAAGGAGCTCTGGTAGTGCTGTGGTTGAAGCAATGGGCTGCTAACCAAAAGTTCAGCAGTTCCAACCCACCAGTTGCTCTGCACAAGAAAGATAAGATAGTCAGTCTGCTTCTGCAGAGATTCACAGCCTTGGAAACCATATGGGGCAGTTCAGTTCTGTCCTACAGGATTGCTGTGAGTCAGATTGACTCAATGGCAGTAGGTTGTCTTCTAGAATGACTTCTAATCATTATTCTCTATCTCTGCTGATATTATTACCTTTAAAATAATAAGCAACTAAACATCGAAACAAAGTGATATTAAAAGAAAAAATGCTACCAGGACAGCAGGAAGTACACATAGTTAAAGTGGTAGAGAAAAATTCTTTAACAGTATAATCATACTCCAGGTTGAAACTATTAATTCATTTTGGCACTATTTGTTCTAAGACATCAGACGGAAGACTGGGCAATCTATTTCCATAGGCATACCACCTCAGAAACCCAAGGAGAGGTCGCTATGAGTCAAATTGACTTGACAGCAGTGAGTTTGGTTTTTTGTTGTGGTTGCTGTTGTTGTTCTGGCCAAGATGTTCTTCGTGGAGTTACATATGCTTTTTTAAACTTTTTATTGTGATTTGGGTGAAAGTTTACCAAGCAAATCGGTTTCCCATTCAAGAATTTGTACATATTTTGTTTTGTGACATTGATTGCAATCATCACAATGTAACAGCACTCTTCTCACTTCCTTCCTGTGTTTACCATTTCCAATCATCCTTCTTTCCTATCCTCCCTGCCTTCTGAGCTTTAACCCTGGGCAAATGCTGCTTTTTTTTTTTTATCTCGTATGGTTGACTGTCATGCAGTTACTTTTGAAGAAAAGTCTAATTTTTATTCTATCCTCTTTCCTAGAATCGGTATCCTCTTTCCTAGAATCAGATGGTAGCCCAGAGACTACCATCAGTCTGTAGCTCATGTTAGGCACTCTCTAGTTTCTTCCACTCAAGAATGTACATGATCATTTTTATATCAGGAAGTTTTATGATGCAGAACTAAGACTGCCATGTACCTAAGGAAAGCTAAAATTTCAAATAAAAAGATTTATTTTTCTTTTATCTTTTATAATCTTTTTTTTATATCTTTTACGTATTTGTTACTTACTTCACCCCTGAATTACAGATTTGGTGCTTTGCTTGTACACAAAGCAAAGAACTCATGAAACCAAGGACTGTATGAGTCCTTATAAAGCACTCAGAATTATTCTTCTGCTTTTCTTCCAAACAGATAATTAGCTATCCAATTTAAAAGATGTTCTCAAATGAAGGTGCAACCGTGTTCCTTGGGATCGCATTTTAAAGTTTAATGAATGTTGCTATCAGCACGATGCTTGCATTAAAACTAACATTGAATTCAACTTAATCCAATGAAAGTTTGTTCAACACAGAGCACCTACTATGTGACCATTTTGAAGCTCATGTCCATATCTCAACAGAAAACGTCCTCTACATTACCCTTCATATACAAGAAGACCACGTTGGTTGTATATAAGTTCATCAACATACACAATAAAACCTGTGAAAGCCATATAACCTGTGGAAGTTAGAAATCTGTCAGAGAAGAAAAACTCAAATATTTTCTGCTAAAATGAGCAATAGAAAAGTAATAAGACTGCACTCTGTCACAGATGGAAACTTGTAAAACCCAGAAAAACAAGGCAGTCCCATTGACCTCAGGGTCTCACAGGTTTCAGTGCATGTAACTGAGTAGCTGTGCTAGGAATAATGACGTGTAAAACTTCATCTCCAATCTAACCTCCCTAGGATACGTATTCTCATTGCACTTGCCTCGCCTTTTAATTGTTTCCATGGCTTTTCTCTGAACCTTCTGCTAGTTTTCCATAGTTAAAATAAATTGATGTTCCAAAATTGGACTCCACAATTAGAAATAACCAAATGGACTCTATAAAAATTGTGGCTTTTTTGAGGAAGCAGATTTCCAATCATAGTACTTTTACATTAAGCTATGTTTGAATGAAAAAGAAAAATAAATATAAAACTGAAAGAGTCAACATAAGAGAGAGCAACTAATAATCCTGGGAGAAAACACTTCCTATCATTGTTACTAAGGATGACTAATCCATTAAATCACTGAGCTAACACCAGCTGCCCATAAACTAAATATACCAGCATCCATTTCCAGGCCTACAATGTGTATACATGCTGCTTAGGAGGATTAATTCTATCAAAGCCTAAGCAACTCTAAAGTTCATTCTACTCTTCTCCTGAGGGAGTTGTAAGACCATTTTAGACCTTTCTAATGTAGTTTAAGACTCCACATCACACACATTAAGCAGGTGATTTGGATCATCTAATTTAATGCAAGAACCTTTCATGGCAGCGATTATCCACTGATCCAGCAACAGTTAGCTTGGCTGGGCCCCTCCAAAGACCTTTGTCCAGTTCCAATTATTAGGAAGCCATTTCTTACATGAAGTCAAAACTCTCTCTTATTAATTGAATTTGTGTCCTCCAAAAAGATATGTTGAAATCTTAACCTCTGGTACCTATTGGGAATGGGGTCTTTGAAGATGTTATCAGTTAACAAAATGTCATGTGGGAGTAGAGTAGATCCTAAGCCAATAAGAGTGGTGTCCTTATAAAAGAGGAGAAGAGAAATAGAGGGAAAAGCACCATGTGACCATGGAGTTATGCTATAGTTGAAAGCCAATCAACACCTGAGACTACCAGAAACTAGGGCCCCAGAGTTTGGAGGCTGCTTTTCACTTGGGTGCAGCTGTATTTTAAGGCCAGGGATGTAAGTAGGCAGGCACAGGGCTTGAGGACTACTTTTCACTTGGGGTGGCTCTATTTTAAGGCCGTTGCCTGAGGTAGGCAGGTGCAGAGGGGTTAGGAACAACTAGGAGAGATGAACTTGTCTGTCAGTTTGTTGTCTTCTGGTGGCTTACATGTTACTGTGAGGCTGGAGGCTATACCACCATCTTGCAAAATGCCAGCAGGGTTACCAATGGTGGACAGGCTTCAGCAGAGCTTCCTGGATAAGACAGACTCAGAAGAAGGAAGAGGCCATCCACTTCTCAAACAATTGGCCAAAAAAAACCCTATGAATAGCAGTGAAACACTGTCTATTGCTAGAAAACTTTATGAATAGTCCTGAAACATTATCTGATAAAGTGCTTGAAGATGAGTCCATCAGGTCAGAAGGCACTCCAAATATGACTGGGAAGACTGACTCCTCAGGGTAGAGACTACCTTAACAATATGGATAAAGTAAAGCTTTTGGGACCTGCATTGGCTGATGTGACATGACTCAACATGTAGAAACAGCTGCAAACATCCATTAATAGTTGGAACATGGAATGTACGAAGTATGAATCTAGGAAAATTGGAAGTTGTCAAAAATAAAAAGGAACACATCAAGATCAATATCCTAGGCATTAGTGAGCTGAAATGAACTGGTTTTGGCCATTTTGAATCAGACAACCATATGTTCTACTAGGCCGGGAATGACAAATTGAAGAGAAAGGATGTGGCATTCACAAAGACTATTTCAAGATCTGTCCTGAAATACAATGGTGCCAGTGATAGGATAATATTCATACATCTACAAGGAAGACCAGTTAATACTACAATTGTTCAAATTTATGCACCAACCACCAAAGCCAAAGATGAGGATATTGAAGATTTCTATCAACTTCTGCAGTCTGAAATTGACAGAACATGCAATCAAGATGTGTTGATTACCACTGGTGACTGGAATGCAAAAGTTGGAAACAAAGAAGAGTTACAAGTAGTTGGAAAATATGGTCTTGGTGATAGAAATAATGCTGGAGATTGCATGATAGAATTTTGGAAAACTAATGACTTCTTCATTACAAATACATTTTTTTCAACAACATAAGCAACAACTGTACATGTGGACTTCACAAGATGGAATACACAGAAATCAGATTGACTACATCTGTGGCAAGAGGTGATGGAGAAGTTCAATATCTTTTGGCCAAAACAAGGCCAGGAGATGATTGTGGAACAGACCATCAACTGCTCATATGCAAGTTCAAGTTGAAGTTGAAGATAATTAAAACAAGTCCACAAGAGCCAAAATATGACCTTGATAATATCCTTCCTGAATTTAGAGACCATTTAAAGAATAGATTTGATGCACTGAACACCAATGACTAAAACCAGAATTGTGGGATGACATCAAGAACATCATCCATGAAGAAAGCAAGAGGTCATTAAAAAGATGAGAAAAGAAGAAAAGATCAAAATGGACATCAGAAGAGGCTCTGAAACTTGCCCTTGAATGAAGAGTAGCTAAAGCAAATGGAAGAAATGGCAAGATAAAAAAGATGAACAGAAGATTTCGGAAAGCAGCTCAAGAAGACAATGTCAATTATTAAAATGAAATGTGCAAAGAGCTGAAGATAGAAAACCAAAAGGGAAGAACATGCTCAGCATTTCTCAAGCTGAAAGAACTGAGGAAGAAATTCAAGCCTCAAGCTGCAATACTGAAAGATTCGATGGGCAATATATTGAATGACACGGGAAACATCAAAAGAAGATTGAAGAAACACACAGAGTCACTTTACCAAAAAGAACTGGTCATTGTCCATCAATTTCAGGAGGTGGCATATAATCAAGAACCAATAGTATTGAAGGAAGAAGTCAAAGCTGCACTGAAGGATTTGGCAAAGAACAGGACTCCAGGAATTGATGGAATACCCATTAAGGAGTTTCAACAAATGGTTGCTGCGCTGGAGGGCATCCACTCAGCCATGCCAAGAGATTTGGAAAGCAGCTACCTGGCTAACTGACTAGAAGAGATCTGTATTTGTTCCCATTCCAAAAAAAAGGTGATCTCACAGAAGTGGGAATTGTTAAACAATATCATTAATATCACATGCAAGTAAAATCTTGCTGAAGATAATTCAAAAATATTTGCAGCAGTATATTGACAGTGAACTTCCAGAAAATCAAGCATCAGAAGAGGACATGGAACGAGGTATATCATTGTTGTTGTCAAATGGATCTTAATTGAAAGCAAAGAGTACTAGAAAGGTGTTTACTTATGTTTTATTGACTATGCAAAAACATTCGATTGTGTGGATCATAACCAATTATGGATAACATTGAGAAGAATGGGAATTCCAGAACATTGGATCGTACTCATGAAGAACCTGTGCATAGACCAAGAGGCTGTCATTCAAACAGAACAAGGGGATACTGCATGGTTCAAAATCAAGAAGGAAGTGTGTCAAGGTTGTATCCTTTCACCATACTCATTCAACTTGTATGCTGAGCAAATAATCTGAGAAGCTGGATTATAGGAAGAAGAACATGGCATCAGGATTGGAGGAAGACTCATTAACAGCCTATGATATGCAGATGACACAACTTTGCTTGCTGAAAATGAGGATGACTTGAAGTACTTACTGATGAAGATTAGACTACAGTCTCTAGTATGGGTTACACCTCAATAAAAAGAAAATAAAAATCCTCACAACTGGGCCAATAAACAGCTTCACAGTGTATGGAGAGAAGATTGAAGTTGTCAAGGGTTTCATGTTACTTGATTCTACAATCAACACCAATGCAAGCAGCACTCAAGACATCAGACAATGTATTGCATTGGGCAAATCTGCTGCAAAAGACCTCTTTCAAGTGATGAAGAGCAAAGATGTCTCCTTGAAGACTAAGGTACGCCTAACCCAAGCCATGGATTTTCAATCTCCTCATATGCATGTGAGAGCTGGACAATGAAAAAGGAAGACCAAAGAAGAGTTGATACTTTGGAGTTGTGGTGTTGGAGAAGAATGCTAAGAGTACCATGGTCTGCTGAAAAGACTAACAAGTCTGTCCCAGAAGAAGTGCAGCCAGAATGCTCTTTGGAAGCGAGAATGGTCAGACTTCATCTCACCTGCTTTGGTCATGTTGTCAGAAGGGGCCATTCCCTGGAGAAGGATATCATGCTTGGCAAAGTGGAGGGTCAGTGAAGAAGGGGAAGGCCCTCAATGAGATGGATTGACACAGTGGCTGTAATGATGGACTCAGGTATAGCAGGGATTGTGAAACTGGCACAAGACAGGTCAGTGTTTAATTCTGCTGTGAATAGGGTCACTATGAGTCAGAGATGATTCAATGGCACCTAACAACAACAACAACCAGAAACTGCAAGAGACAGGAAAAGATTTATCGAGAGCCTTCAAAGAGAACATGGCCTAGCCATCAGCCTGAATCTAGCCTCCAGAACTTCAAGACAGTAACTTTCTGTTCTTGTAAGTACTTCAGTTTGTGGTACTTCATTACAGCAGTCGCAGGAAACTAATTCATCTCCCTCCCTGTTATTCCTACCAAAAAAGTCTAATCTTGCTTCCAGTGACAAACTCAAATACATGCAGACAACTACCACATTACCTTGTTAGTTACGTTTTCTATTGTTTTCTTCATAGGACATTCTACATCCCACATATATTTTGCATTTGTCTTCTCTATTGTCACTTACGTTAAGCAAGTTAAGGGATATAAAATCAAGACTGAAAAAACAAACCTGTTTTATTTTCTACCATATTTATTTTAGTTAAAAGTGTGTAGTTTAATTTTGTGCTGCCTCAGAATTGAATAAATAAGTGAACCAGTATACCTCATAATAAGCACTCATCCTGAGGCTGTCCTTTTTGCTTGTGAGTCAACATTTATTGTGCTTTGTGTCTGTTTAAGGTACACTCTGCTGATTCCCTCTACCATTGAATCTCTCCATATTCAATCTCCTTCATTCAGTCATTCTTATCCTGTGGATTAAGGTCAGGTAGCTAATGCTTCTATTTTACATCATATAATTGATCATGATAGTGTGACATTTTGATCTCTGCTCCATCTGGAGAAGCTATCTCATGTTAGATGGTAATGTTGTGGAGAAGAAAACAGAAATAGAAAAAGCTTACTAACCTTTGGAAAATGATAGTATACTTGTGCTTAACACCTGATTATTTTCTAAACAGTAAAAATTTTCAATTTATTAAGCCTTAGGTGGGGAATTGATCCTTTTACAGAGAAATTGAGACACAGTTCCTAAGTTACTTGGTGGTAGTCACACAAACTGGGAGACATTTAAGTAACAGCCAACTATTAGCACTGTACACCTGAGTTCTGAATACTGCAATCCTCTGTCTGCACATTTCTACACCGTGGTTTAGATGACTGTAGCATGTAACTCCAGAGTCCCTAGGTGGTACAAATGGTTAACATGCTCAGCTCCTAACTGAAAGGTTAGAAGTTCAAGTCCACCCAGAGGCACCTCAGATGAAGGGTTTAGCAATCTACCTCTGAAAATCCAGGCATTGAAAACTCTATGGAGCACAGTTCTACTCTGACACATAAAGGGTAGCCATAGGTCACAGTCGGCTCGACAGCAACTGGTTAGCCTATAACTCCATGAAGCTTAATTATGACCTAATAGGAAAGACCTGAGTTATAATCCCAGGTCAGACAAAAGTATCCGATATACTTCTAATTTCTACTGTGGATCACACTTTCACTTTTTTAACTCAGTTGTCCTTCTAAACATCCTGGCAAGAAAAAGTAGAATGACTGTCTCCACTCCACAGATGAAGTCACTAAGGCTCAAAGAGGCTTGTGACTTGACCTAATGAAGCTCATATATGTGATATGTGCTAAATGGCATTAAAATAGCAAATAAGTCAATCATTGATTCAATACCCCATATTCATCAATGTTTATGATGGTCCCTCCTTTCTGAGAGCCAATATTCCAAAGTTAACTTCTGCTTTCACATTTCCTAGATTTTTGACAAAAGAGATAGTCCAAAGAGAAGAAGAATCCCCAAAAGGCAGACGACATGTCCTGAAGGACTTGTTACCAGAGCATTGTCTGGAAGTTGACCCGAAACCTGGCCTCAGTAATCTTTGATGGCTAGAGGCCATTATATGCTCCTGATCATTCACGAACACTGCAAGGCTGCTCTGGCATCTGCTGGGAGCTGCTCCTCTTTCCACTTCTTGATGCAGACAACTGACCCGGATACCTATTTCGAACAAAATATGTTGCTGTTGTTAGCTGCCATGAAGTTGTCCATTGACTCATGCCTAGCCAATGCACACTGGAATGAAATGGTACCTGTTCCTGTACCATTCCCATGATTAGTTGTGATCCACTCAATTTTCATTAGCTGATTTTTGGAAGTAGATTGCCAGGCCTTCCTTCCTAGTCTATCTTAGTCTGGAAACTCTACTGAACTTGTTCAGCATGGTAGTAACATGTACAGCTCCACTTACTGATGGACAGTGGATAGACATGAGGAATGCAAAGCAAGAATTCTACCACTAAACCACCACCGTCACTCAAATAAATATACAGGATTCTCCAAAATACTAGGTCTTAAGATGGTATCCAATTTTCCACTCTATCTAGGTTAAAATATGAAGACATACAAAAAAATGTTCTTGGGTAGGAATCAAGGTAATAATTACTTTTTTTTTTTCTGAAAGTAGTGGGAAGGTTCCCATTGAGATGTTTTAGAAAAAATAAAAATTCTTTGGAGGAGAGAACTTTCCTTCTGAAATATTCCAGATATTTCTGAACCTTTATATTGCTTACTCTGGGATTAATCACATGAATATTGTGAACCTATTTTTTTATTTTAGGTAACTAAGCAAAGAATAATTTTCTAATCTCTGCTTTGCCATTTTCTTTATAATTGTGGGCTAGTGACATATGTTCCTTCATCTGTAAAATGGTGATAATATTAGCTTACTCCAGGGAGTTTTTATAAGAATAATAGAAGAAAAGCCGTTAAGCACAAGTATAGCAACCACCCTCATAGATGAAGGTTTATAAAGGATTTGGGAGGAGTGGGAGGGAACACAGAGGGAGTGGGTAAATGGAAGGAAACTCAGAGAGAAAAGGCCAAGCTACTTTTAACCAAACTAAAGTGTTCCAGCTTATCTTTCTCTGACACCACACCAATTCTCTCCTAGGATCTCATTCTCTCTGGTTCCACCATCTCTCCATCAGACCTCTTGCACATCCCAAGACTATTATCTCCACATAATGGTGAAGTACTCAGCTGAACCAAAAGGTTGACAGTTCAAATCCACCCAGAAGCTCTGTGGGAGAAAGACCTTGTGACCTGCTCCTACTGAGATTACAGCCAAGGAAATTCTGTGGAACAGTTCTACCCTGTCACATGTGGTCACTATGGGTCAGAATCAACTTAGTGACACCTAACAGCAACAAGGACCTTTGCTTAAGATTTCCCTTGAGAATCTAAGATTTCTAGTTATGTAGTACTTGTTTCAAGACTACACAAAATAAATGAATGCATGGCTAAGTACCTTTCATTAAGAAAATTAAAGTAATGTGGAATTTGCTGACTTTTTACTTTGCAGACCAAATATATTACCACCTACTACCTATGTCAGTTTTAAAATGTATGGCAAGTTTATATGGCCATGGTATTGTATTGAATTGTGTCCCCAAAAAAATATGTTGTCAACTTGGATAGTCCATGATTTTAATATTATGTAAGTACCCTCTACTTTGTGATCTGATGTAATTATCCTCCATTATTGATCTGATGTGATTATCTTATATGTTAAAAATAGGTTAATGTTATAAATCCTAACCTCTATGATGTTAATGAGGTAGGATTAGAGGCAATTACGTAAATGAGGCAGGATAAAATCTACAGAATTAGGTTGTGTTCTGGTTACCTAGTGCCACTCTGACAAGAATATACCACAAATGGGATGGCCTTAACAAACAGGAGTTTATTATTATAATTTGGAGACTTTACGTCTGAGTTCAAAGCGCCAGGCTCTAGGGGCTGAGTGAAAGCCCCTCAGCCTTGGGCTTCAGCTCTGCCTCCGGTTCCCAGCCCACTGAAGCTGCAGGCTTTTCTTTACTGAGCTGCTGGCTACTGAGGCTGACAAACCCAAGGTTAACAAGTAACAAGACACAGTCTCAATGTTACCAAACCACATGGCAGGCCATTAATTCAAGTCCATTAAAAGTCCCAAGATCAGCAGAGCATGACAGGCTGCTGAAGACGACATGGCTACATGCAGAGTTCAAGCATGCCATAAGCTAGAGACCATTCCCAAAGCTGCTTGTATATATGGGAAGCAGATCACATCACTAAAGCAGCTACTCAGCTGCTTGTGTTAGATCCTACCATGGAGTTTATTGCCAGTCTCATCATGGGGAATAACTACCATCAGCTGCCCAGCCACAAAATGAGGCCTAGCCAAGTTGACACACAATCTTAACTACCACAGGTTGTATCTTGAGTGACTCTCTTTTGAGATAGAAAAGAGTAAAAAAGCAAGCATAGAGGGATCCACTACCACTAAGAAAGAAAAGTCAGGAGTGGAGTACATCCTTTGGCCTCTGTGCTGAGAACATCCTAGACCAAGGAAAGATTGACACCAAGACATATGACAATCTCCAAGGAACACTGGGCTCACGGCTGTTGAAAGAAGACAAGGATTTCCTCCAAAGCCAACAAAGAGAGAACACCTTGCCTTAGAGCTGGTGACTTGAATTTGGAACTCTAGTCTCCTAAATTGTACCAAAATAAATTTCTGTTTGTTAAAGCCATCCACTTGTGGTATTTCTGTTATAGCAGCACTAGATAACTAAGACATGGCCCCATATCAGTAAAATGACAGCTAAGATTATTCCATCTAGTAATTTTTACAAGCACTGACTGCTTTGGAAGTACTATGTAATACCCACCCATGAAGCACTTGGGGGAAAAAGAGACTAATTCAACTCAACACTCAACCCACTGCCGTAGAGTTTATTTCAACTTATAACAAAACTATAGGACAGAGTGGAATTGCCTCATAGGGTATCCACAGCTGTAAATGTTTATGGAAGCAAATTGCCACAGCTTTCTCCCACGGAGCAGCCAATTGGTTCAAACTGCTGACCTGTAGATGAGTAGCTGAGTGCTTAACTGCTACACCACCAGGGCTCCTAACTGAACACCATCATGGCACAATTGTGAAAAAATAAAGCCACAAGGACTTCTGGCATGATGGCAGACTAAGCAGACATACTACCCAGACAATCTACAACAAAGAACAGAGAAACCAAATGAAATAGAGATGATAATCCTGGAAACCTGAGCTTCAAAAGAAACGATAAAAAAGTAGATCAAATTACAACTAGACAAGAAACAAAATGCAAACAACACATACAGAGGGCTGAATTGTCAACTGACCTAACAAAACTTAGCCATTTTGAATTTTGGGGAGCAGCACTGCAGTCAGAGTAGGAACCTGACAATCAGCTATGCTCACCCAGAAGTGCACCAACACCCACACTGGTGGCTAGCAACCAGGAAGGTGCAATCTCCCCTTTACTTTCCATATCTTCCTGGTGACCAGAAGTGCAGCTATCCACTACCACCTACTCACAAAGCAGCTAACGAAATCCTCCCCACTCTGTCCCTGCCCAGCCTGCAGAGGTGTGCCCTTGCAGAATGCATGTCACTCCTGGGTTTGGAGTCATGAGTTCTCCACCCCAACAGGTGGCAGATCATGCATCTCAGACGAGGTGTCCCATCTCCAGTCTTCTCAGGCAGGCAGAGCACATCATCCCAGACTGTGTCCCAGCACCAGCCACCTCTAGACCCGCAGAAGCATATCCCAGACCAGGCAACCTGTCCCTAGTCAATTCTGAGGCTGGCAGAAGCACCATCCCCGACTGAGTGCACCACCTTCAACCACCTCCTAGGTGAGCAGAAGCACCATCCTGGACTGGGCACACCATCCTCCATGGCCTCCTCAGACAACAGAGTGTGCTAACAAGGTCCCTCACTCCTCCCAATCCCTCAGCTATCTCCTTCCT
Source organism: Orycteropus afer afer (assembly GCF_000298275.1). Taxonomy (NCBI): domain Eukaryota; kingdom Metazoa; phylum Chordata; class Mammalia; order Tubulidentata; family Orycteropodidae; genus Orycteropus; species Orycteropus afer. The sequence goes on from NW_006921668.1 coordinate 3,379,223, forward strand.
TCTCTCCCTTCCCCTGTTTTTCTCTTTTCCATTTTTTCTATTTATTTTCCTCTTCTCTTTTTCTTTTTCTCTTTCCTTCTTCCCATTCCATTTGTTTTTCATTTTTTCCATTACTTTTTCTCTTTTTATTTTTGCTTTTTTTCCCTTGTTTTGTGTGTGTATATGCTTTTTTCCACATTACCTAGCCACATTCAAACTTCCAGCAGCCCTAAATTCTGGATGTGTGACATCACTCTCTCCTGCTACATGTACATGATGACAGATGGTAGCCAACACCAGCCCAGCCCCACCCTCAATGACTAAACAAACAGAAAACAGAGAATTGCACACATACTCCCATCTTCTACGACACCCAACAGGAGACAGCTGGTGAACACCTAAATGCAGACAAACTAGCATGTAGAGCACCGTGCCCATGCTGCTCACCAGATATATCACAAAAATAAATTTAAAAAGCAAAGAAAACGGGCAAAATACACCAACATACAATCATCAAATATAAATACAACACCACCACAATGTCACAGAGGCAACAAACGACCTCAGTTCACACAAAGAAACAAGGTAAAGTTGTTCAAAAATGTGACTGAAATACAGAGCCACAAAACCTTCCTGAGGAAAAAATGATATTTGAAGTACTTGATAAGGAATTCAAAAGAATTATATTTAGGTATCTTCAGTGGATTGAGAGGGAGATCAAGTAAAATACAGACAAAATTCTAGAATTCAAGAAAACAATACAAGAGCAAACTGAAAAAATGAATGGAAAATTAAAATCCATGCAAAAACAGCACACAGAAATCCAAAGATTAATACTACAATTTCAGAAATTGATAATGCATTTGATGAGCAAAGAAGTAGAATTGAATCAATGGAATACAGAATTAGAAAAATTGAAGTTAAGTCTCTCAATACTAATATGTTAGAGGGACATTCAGAACAGAGAATGAAAAAGAAATAAATAAAGTCTAAGAATTTTGTGGAACACCATCAAGAGGTATAATATATGTATTACCAGAATTCCAGAACCAAAACAAAACTAAACTCACTGTCATCGAGTTGGCTCTGACTCATAGCGACCCCTCCTTGGGTTTCCAAGGCAGTATCACTACAGAAGTAGATTGCCCAACCTTCCTCCTCAAG
>NW_006921668.1:3385650-3387865 GCF_000298275.1 Orycteropus afer afer
TGTATTGGACAATGTTTCCAGGCTATTCATAAAGTTGTGCAGTAATGTATCAGACAGTGTTTCCCTGCTATTCATAAAGTTTTCCCTGGATAATTATTTGAGAAGTGGATGGCCTCGTCCTTCTTCCTAGTCTGTCTCATTCTGCAAGCTGGGCTGATACCTGTGCCCCAAGTGCACCCCACTTGGTTTGAAACACCAGTGGCACACCCTCAAGACTCACAGCAACACGTCACCAAAGTAGGACAAACCGACAGACATGTTTGTCTCCCTTAGCTGTTGGAAACCTCTCCAACCACCCTTACCTGGATCCCTATGGCTGACTCCTCGATCTGTTCTGTCCCCTTTGCCTTTGCTGTCCTCTCCCTGCTTTCCCACCTTGCTTCTTGTGGGGTGTGGCCTGGGTTCCCTCTCCTCACCTGGATTCCTGCGCCTGACTCCTCCATCTGTTTCAGTCCCCTTTTTTTGTATGTAATTGTATTTACCTCTGTTGCTGGTCTTCCTTGTAGGCATATGGATATTGTTCTATCACTGATGGCATTGTACTTCAGGACAGATCTTGAGACATCCTTTGTGATGGTGAAGGCCACACCATTCCTCTTTAAACTGTCATTCCCAGCATAGTAGATCATAGAGTTGTCTGATTCAAAATGGCCCAAACCAGTTCATTTCAGCTTACTAATGCCTAGGATATCAATCTCTATGTGTTCCATTTCATTTTTAACAACTTCCAATTTTACTAGATTCATACTTCGTACATTCATGTCCCAATTATTAATGGATGTTATTAATGGACAGGAATCAGATTGACTATATCTGTGGAAGAGGCAATAGAGAAGCTCAATATCTTCAGCCAAAACCAGGCCAGGAGCTGATTGTGGAACAGACCATTAACTAGATCAAAGAACTTAATGTAAAACCTAAAACTATAATAATCATCAGAGAAAAAAGTAGGGACACACTTAGGGGTCCCAATCCATAGCGTAGGTACTAATAAACATAATGAAAAATGCACAAACAGCAGAAAACAAACTCCTAAAAATCAAACACTTATGCACATAAAAAGATTTCACCAAAAGAATGAAAAAAGAACCTACAGACTAGGGAAAATAAAACTGGCAACGACATATTGGACAAGGGACTAATCTTTAAAATTTATAGAAAACATCAATACCTCAACAGCAAAAAAATATAAATAATCCAATTAAAGAATGGGCAAAGAATGTGAACAGACACCTCACCAAAGAAGACATTCAAGCAGCCAACAAACACATGAAGAAAAGCTCATAATCATTAGCCATTAGAGAGATGTCAATCAAAACAGTAATGAGGTATCTTTTCACCCCAGCATCAATAGTAAAGTTCAAAATAACAGAAAACAACAAATGCTGGCAAGGATGTGGAGAGACTGGAACCCTCAAACACTGCTGGTGGGACAGTAAAATGTTAAAAAGCACTGTGGAAAAAGTTGGAAATAGAAATGCATATGATCCAGTAATCACACTACGAGGTATATAACCTACAGAAAAAAAGAGCCGTGACACGAATAGATATTTGGACACCCAAGTTTATCACAGCACTATTCACAATAGCAAAAAGATGGAAACAACATAAACACTCACCAGTGGATGAATGGATAAACAAGCTATGGTACATACACACAATGGAATGCTATGCAACATTAAAGAACAATGATGAATCTGCCAAGCACCTCATAGCATGGATGAACCTAGAAACATTACACTGAGTGAAATTAGTTGTTCACAAAAGGACAACTATTGTATGGGCCAATTATTATAAAAAGTCAAGAAAAGTTTTCACACAGAAAAAAAACATTCTTTGATAGTCACCTGGAGTGGGAGGGGAAAAGTGGGTAAATCACTAAACTTGAGGGTACACACAGATTAACTTGGATGAAGGGAAAGGAAATAAACAATAAGGGAGTGGTCAGCACAAAGTAATCAAGGCAAAGGAATATATTAGGAGCAGCACAAGAGTTAAAGGTAACAGAGGTAAATACTACTACATACAAAATCCTTCAATGACAATACTAGTGGATACATAGAGAGTCGTACAAGCTGAACAGGTGTGGGAAGGTGAATGGGACAGCACCCATGAATATACGTGGGTTTGACAGAGGATATTTCTACATATACATTTATATATGCTGTAAATATAGCATAAATACAGTAGAGCATACAGGGGACAAAGTTATGAA
>NW_006921668.1:3387965-3390330 GCF_000298275.1 Orycteropus afer afer
GGTTTGAACCACCAGCCTTCTGGTGAGCAGGCAAGTGTCTTAGCCACTATGCTACCAGAGTAGGATGAGATATATAAAACCCTGAAAGAAAAAAAAAAAAAAAAAATGACAACCAAGAATTATATACCCAGCAAAACTGCCCCTCAGATATAATGGTAAAATTAGGACATTTCCAGATAAACAGAAATGTAAGGAATTTGTAAAAACAAGACCAATTTTGCAAGAAATACTAAAGGAAGATCTTTGGACAGAGAACCAACAATGGAAAACAACAACCTGTGATTAACATACATGACAACATCACCCAGAAACCAATCCAGATATATAAGTATCCAAAGTAAAATAAACTTACAAAACTGAAAATAGGGAAGACGTGAATTTATATATGAGGACAATTACAAGCAAAAAGAGAGAATAATTGGTGAAATTATAAAACTTCCAAATGTTGATAAAAATGCACAGCAAAATAATTGAAAGGAAATTCCTCAGCATAATCATGGAAATATATATATAACCAATGCCCAACATTATTATCAATGAAGAGAGACTAAAACATGCCTCTTGCGAATGGGAGCAAGGGAAGGATGCCCTTTATCACCACTACTATTGAATAATGTATTAGAAACCCTAGCCAGAGTAAAAAGACAAGAAATAGAAATAAAACATATCCAAATTAGTAATGAAGAAGTAAAATTATCTCTATTTGTAGATTATATGAGCCTATAAACAGAAAACCCAGAGTCTAAAAAAAGAAAAACTTTTGGAACTTAGAGAAGAATTCAGCAAAGTGACAGGGTACAAGATAAACATACAAAAATTAGATTCCTCTACATCAACAAAAAGAAGTCTGGAAAGGAAAACTGGAAAACAATACCACTTATAATAGCCACCCAAAAGATGAAATATTTAGAAATAAATCTAACCAAAGACACAAAAGATCTACACAAACAAAACTACAAAACACTATTACAAGAAGCCAAAAGATACCCAGAAAAATGAAAGCATATACCATGTGCATGGTTAGAAAGACTTAACATAGAGAAAATATTAATACTGCCTAAAGTGATCTACAGATACAATACAATGGTGACCCAGATTATATCATTATTCCTTAAAGAGATGGAAAAACTAATGAATAGTTTTGTATGGAAAGGAAAGAGACCCTGGATAAGAAAAACACTACTAAAACATAAGAACAAAGTAGGAGGCTTCATGCCTTTCAATCCCAAAATCTACTACACAACCACAGTAATCAGATACTGCTACAATGACAGACACATACACCAATGGAACAGAATTGACAAACTAGAAATAAATCCATCCACCTATGGACAGCTGGTCTTTGAAAAAGAGCCAAAACCCATTAAATGGAGAAAAAATAGTCTCTATAACAAATGCTGCTGGCAAAAGTGAATATCTATCTGCAGAAAATATTTGCAGGATCCATATCTCACACCAAATACAAAAACCAACTGAAGATGGATCAAAGTTGTTGTTGTTAGGTGTCGTCGGGTCATTTCCAAGTCATAGCAACCCATGCACAGCAGAAAGAAACACCGCCCGATACTGCGCCAGCTCCATGATCCTTGCTATACCTGAGCCCATTGTCACAGCACCATGAAAATCCATCTCGTCGAAGGCTTTCCCCTCCTTCATCGACCCTGCACCTTACCAAGCATGACATCCTTCTCCAGGCAAAGGTCCCCTCTGACAACATGACCAAAGTAGGTGAGAGGAAGTCTAGCCATCCTCGCTCCCAAGGAGCATCTCAGCTGCACTTGGTCCAGGACAGATCTGTTAGTTCCTTTAGCAGTCCAAGGTACTTTCAGCATTCTTCAACACAACTCAAAAGCATCCAGTCTTCTTCAGTCTTCCTTTAACTTTGTCCAACTCTCACATGCATACGAGGAGATTGGAAATATCATGGCCTGTGTCAAGCGCACCTTAATCCTCAAAGAGACATCCTTGCTCCTCGGCATTTGAAAGAGTTCCTTCACAGCTGACCTGCCCAGTGTTACGCACTGTCTAATGTCCTGACTGCTGCTTCCATTGGCATCAGTTGTAGAACGAAGCAACATGAATTCTTTGACAACCTCAATCTTTTCTCCATTTGTCATGATGCTACTTATTGGTCCAGTTGTGAGGATTTTTGTTTTCTTTATATTGAGATGTAATACATACTGCAGACTGTGTTCTTCAATCTTCTTCAGTAAGTGCCTCAAGTCATCCTCACTTTCAGCAAGCAAAGTTGTATCATCAGCATATTTCAGGTTGTCAGTCATTCTTCTTTCAATCCTGATGGCACATTCTTCATATAGTCCAGCTTCTTGGATTATTTGCTCAGATATAGATTGGATAAGTGTGG
>NW_006921668.1:3394485-3398024 GCF_000298275.1 Orycteropus afer afer
ATCAAGGCAAAGGAATATATTAGGAGCAGCACAAGAGTTAAAGGTAACAGAGGTAAATACTACTACATACAAAATCCTTCAATGACAATACTAGTGGATACATAGAGAGTCGTACAAGCTGAACAGGTGTGGGAAGGTGAATGGGACAGCACCCATGAATATACGTGGGTTTGACAGAGGATATTTCTACATATACATTTATATATGCTGTAAATATAGCATAAATACAGTAGAGCATACAGGGGACAAAGTTATGAAAACTTCTTGGCCATACCAATCACCTTGAGGGAATGAGTCATTTGCACTGGGTGCTCTGAACCATAGTTTGAGTACATCAAGGTCAATTGGCATAACATAGTCCACAAAGAAAATGTTCTACATCCTACTTTGGTGGGTAGCAACTGGGGTCTTAAAAGCTTGTGAGCAGCCATCTAAGGTGCAATTATTGGTCTCTGCCTTTCCAGAGCAAGAGTAAGGAATTTGCCTGCTAACCACAAGGTCTGCAGTTCAAACCTACCAGGTGCTCTGTGGGAGGAAGATGAGGAAATCTATTTCCGTAAAGATTTACAGTCTTGGAAACCTATTGGGGGTCACTATGAGTGGGACTCAACTCCGTGGCAGTGGGTATCCAGAGCAAAGAAGAATGAAGAAAATCAAAGACAAATTGAAATCCAAAGGACTAATGGACCACGCAAACCTCAGCCTCCTCAACTATCAGACCAGAAGAAAAAAACGATAGTGTCCAGCTACTATTACAGACTGCTCTGAAAGGGAGCACACTAGAAAGTCCAGGATACCAAAGCCAAACCCACTGCCATCAAGTAGATTCTGACTCATAGGAATAGAGTAGAGCTCTATTCTGACCCTATAGGATAGAGTAGAACTGTCCCATAGGGTTTCCAAGGCTGTAAATCTTTACAGAAGCACACTGCCTCATCTTTCTCCCACAGAGCGGCTGGTGAGTTCAAACCACCGACCTTTTGGTTGGCAGCCGAATGCTTTAGCCACTGCACCACCAGAGCTCCTTGAAGTCCAGCATAGAGTGAAAGAAAAATATGGAACAAAATTCAAAATAATAATAATAAGGAAATAAACAGGCTCACTGATCTGACAAAGACTGGTGACACCCCTGAGAGTATGGCCATTAGTCACCCTTCAAACTTTTCAAGCCTCAGATACTGTGGCTGAACTTTCAGCCAAACAAGAGACAGATCTATAAGGTAAACAACAACATCAGGGAGGCACACACTCCTTAGAACAATCAACCATTAGAGATTAAAAGGGCAGCATTTGCACAAGGACAAAGTTCAGAAAGCAGAAAGAACAGGAAAGAAGGACAAAGGGAAGCAGAAAACACAAGGAGGAAGTGAGATGAGTGCTGTTATATTGTCTATACTACAGCCAGTGACATGAAGAAAAATGTGTATGAATTGTTAAATAGAAAACTGATTTTCTCTGTAAAGTTCCACACAAATCACAATAAAGTTAAAATAAATAAATAAATAACTCTATTGGATTTAAAAGGAAATTATATAGGGAACAGAAAATTTCTTTGGATCATCCAGTTAAATAACATTTAATTTCAGTAGCTTTGGAATACCCACTTTGTCCTACTGAAAGCAGACTTGGTTTGCAGAAAAATCTGTATCTGTAATTATAGATCAAGGCACTAGCAAAAAATTGAGATTCAAAATGTAACAACTTAGAATCTGGTTTTTTGATAACAGATGTCACAATATGGTTTCAAATTATTAGAACATACTTTAATAGGAACCATATAAAAAAAGGTCTCTTAATCATATTTGTATATAGGCTTAAGATAGTGAAATAATCCTTTATAAACTAAATACAATTTTAGTATCCCTATCAACTTTGATCAAGATGTTTATCCATAAATATAGTGAAATAATAAGATAACTAATTCCTCCTATAAATCAAATTCAGACAAATGATAAATCCAGACAAATGATATCAAGTATAAAATACGGTAATGTAATTTTTAGTTTCACTTCTGTATTCTCGAAAATAACCTAAATTGGATTATTACCAATCCATTTCCCATTTCTTTTCCAGTGATTAGTATCATAAGTCAGATGCCTCTACAGTTGAGATACCTTCCCTGAATATGTCAAAGGCCAGAGATCCTTCTGTCTTCCAGGATTTCTGTCTTATGTGAGCAATGACGGAATGGCAGAAGCTGTTACGATCCTGTGCATCTCAGCTATAATGCCCTGACACAGTTACCCTTGGTCAAGAAACATTCCCAGACCTCCAGGGCAGCCTCAGATATTGACTGACCACTTGTCAAGTCCTCGTCTCAGCCTTCCAGCTGATTTTCTGAGATTCCCTTCTTCTTAAATTACCCAGTCAGTTTTTATTGCCCACAGCTCAAGAACCCTGATGATTTTTGTTTCTTATGAAATAAGTACTAAATAAGAGCACACATTAAATATAGTATGTTGTTGTTATGTGCTGTGGAGTCGGATCCAACTCATAGCAACCCCTCCTTGGGTTCCCGACGTGGTATCACTACAGAAGTAGATTGCCCAACCTTCCTTCCGAGGACTGGCTGGTGGATTTGAACCACCAGCCTTCTGGTTAGCAGTCAAGTGCCTTCATATAGTACAGTTAGTGCAATACCGAGCAGGTATTTATCTGTGGGTAAATGCAATTTTTTAACCAGTGTGATAGTTAAGGTTGTGTGTCAATTTAGCTGGGCTATGGTTTTGAGTGGCCAGGAGCTGGATGTAGTTAATCCCAATGAAAAGATTGTAATCACCTCTATGGTGGAATCTGCTGTGAGCAGCTAAGTATTTGCCATCAAGGTGTGTTCCTTCCAGTACATAAGTATAATAGGATAAGTTTGAGAAAGGTCTCTAGCTTTTAGGCACATCTGGATCCTTCATTTAGTCAAGTCTTCATTTCAGTGGCCTGCTGATTTTGCGTGTTCCTGGATTTGAACCAGTGGCCTGCTCTGTTGCCTACCAATCTTGGGATTGTGCCATTTTACAGGCCAACCTTGGGTTCAGCAGCCTCAGCAGCCAGCAGCTGTCTGAGTTAGAAGATGCTTCTACTCTAGCTTCAGTGGGCCTGGAATAAGAACAGAGCTGAAGCCCAAGGTCATGGGGCCTTCACCCAGCCCCGAGAGCCAGCACTCTGAACATGGACTTCTAGCATACCAAACTGTAAAAAAATAAGATCCTGTTTGTTAAAGCCATCCACTTGTGGTGTTTCTGTTATAGCAGCACTGGAGAACTAAGACAACCAGTGAGTGAAGAGGTTCAAGGAAATTGAATTCCCAGGTAGGAAAGCCACCAGGGGAATGGCAAGGGCTGAGAAAACATTTTTTTCAGACACACTGGAGGTTACCAGGAAGTTTCAAAAAGGCTACAAAAAAATGGAGATGAAAACTGACAGAGACCCAGAACACAGCAGAAGTTGTAAAGCTACAAAGGCAATTAAATGACAAAGAGCCCAAATGTTCAGAATTGCATTATGGAGGGAATGTTGCTGTTGTTGTTGTTAAGTGCCATCGAGTC
>NW_006921668.1:3401704-3414586 GCF_000298275.1 Orycteropus afer afer
AAAAAAAAAAAAAAAAGATATTCTCATTATCATGGAACTTTCTGAAATTTCATCAGTGCCTTCAATGGAATGTCAATGAAAATGGGCAAGGAGTTTGCTCAGCCAGAACCCCAGCAGCAAAGAAGTGAGTTGCCTAGTGTGTCGGGAAATATGGTATTTTATGATGCACACTTGAAGAATACTACATCTGACTATACATAAAGAAGTAAGCAACAATTATAATGCAATTCCTATCACAGTATGATGACGCCTTGCAGTGCTCATAAAAGCCTTCTCTGTTACCACTCAGCTCACTGGGTGTTCCTGTCTTGTTCAGTTTGTGTAGAACTACTGATTGCTCAGAACTCACTTTCTTACATACTCACAATGCAAAATTCTTATGTGTTACAGGAAACAGAAATCTTTGTTTGGATCCAGGTGGATTATGCTCATTAACTCTTATTCAAAGCAAATTGTCTCCTATTCTATATAATTTAAAATTAAAATATGGCAACACACCCATACAAGACCCAGTCTACTATAAGTAGCAGCCACCAATGAAGAACTAGTGTGGGCATCTCTCTGCCCCAATTGATCTGAATAATTCTCTCAGACAGGGAATTGTGTGTAGTTATTACGCTCAAGGGAGCTCTGGTGGCATAGTGCCTAAGGCATTTGACTGCTAACCAGAAGGCTGGCAGTTCCAACCCATCAGCCACTACTCAGAAAGAAGATTAGGCAATCTACTTCCATAGAGATACCACCTCAGAAACCCAAGGAGTCAGAAACCACTCGACAGCAGTGATTATGCTCAACTGATAAGGATATTTTATCGTTCATTCTTTGTGACTCCTTTAATAGCTACTAACTGCCATGATTCCCCATATCACCCATCAATAAGGGGATTTATTTGCTTTGTTGATGCAGAGAATTAACTTAATGTTGCAGAGTTTAAGGTCTTCTGTAAAACTTATCCTTTCTTTCCCTGTGCAGTAAGTCTGATTAAATTATCTCCCAGAAATCAGTAAAGGTACTATTTTTGTCTTTGCTTGCCCTAATCCTTATTTGATTAAAGCACCACATACCTAATTAGACTGGGTTTACCTCAACCTCCCCAGTTCTAAATATCAAAGGCATAAGTGGGACTGCTGGGGTGGTTTTAACAGTTCCTTGGATTCAACAGAGGAGCTCTGGTGATGTAGAGCCTAAGGCATTTGACTGCTAACCAGATGGCTGGTGGTTGAAACCCACCGGCCACTCCTCAGAAGGAAGGTTGGGCAATCTACTTCCATAGTGATACTGCCTCAGAAACCCAAGGAGGTGTCACTATGAGTCAGATCCGACTCGATGGTAGTGAGTTTGTTTTCGTTTGGTGGCGTTAACAGACTGTTCTGGGCTAATCAGTAAATTGGCATAATCCAAAAAATGCCAGTTGTTCTCTGCATTCCTGTTGTCCTGGGTGTTCCCCCCTACTCCACCCCCCCACCCCAACCCCACATCTCTGTGAGCACAGGCCCCCTTCTCTTCAGCACAAAAAGGGAAGATATTTATAGGAATGAGGAAGGTGTATGAAACCTATTATTCCCCATTCTGATAGGCTGGAGTCTTTTTCAATCTTGAAGGCCTTTGAAAAGACTTCAAGCTAGTTGATTGAAACCCTGCAGTATTGACAAAAAAAGGGTTCACTAAAAAGAAAAAAAATAGGCCTCTGTCAACAACATATTTTTTAAAAAGGCTATAGGCATCATTGAATGCTTTTACTAAGTGTGCTTTTAAGGTATCAAGTGAAATTGTGAGACAGACAGAGAAAAAACAGTTCTCTTAGCTCCACGTGGGAGCAATATTACTCCAAAGTCATTTCCTCATCAGTGGACATTTCTGGGGTCTCCGTGATATCCACATAAGGAAAAACTGAAACACAGGCAAAGTTGCTGGGGGTGGGGCAGAAAAATATACTTCACCATTACCCTCCATAAAACCAAGTATTCCAAGCCTTGGGTTGATCAAGATGAATTCAGTATTCATCTTTGTATACACAACCATTTTTAAAGGCCCCTCGTACTCCAACACTTTCACAAACACCTCGTCAAGTTCTTGCTCTCTGAGAGAATTATTCAGATAAATTGGTGCGGAGATATGCCCACACTAGTTCTTCATTGGTAGCTGCTACTTATATAGTAGACTGGGTCTTGTATGAGTATGTTGCCATATTTTAATTTTAAATTATTTAGAATATGGGGCAATTTGCTGTAAGAGTTAAGGAGCATAATCCACCTGGATCCAAACAAAGATTTCTGTTTGCTATAACAATAAGAATTTTGCATTGTGAGTATAGAAGAAAGTGAGTTCTGAGCAATCAGTAGTTCTACACAAAATGGACAAGACAGGAGCACCCAATGAGCTAGTGGTAATGGAGCACTGCAAGGCATCATTATACTGTGATAGGAATTGCATTATAATTGTTGCTTACTTCTTTATGTTGTTCTTGGACTCTCAATCTCTACCAACAAGCTGCCAAATCTGTGAATACCTAGAACACAAAAATGTCAAGAACCACTCCATTTGTTTTTACCTGTAGATCAAATGTGACAACTCTAGCCCCACCCCCACTGAAGATATTCTTCAAAATTTAACAGTTCCTTCACTTGACAAATTGTCTAAAGATGAGAATTCCAGACCTGTAAATGATATTATTTGAGTTAGCAGAGAAATTTCTTTGACTTTACACAGTGATTTGTTCCATGTATATAGGAGGAATGGCCTCCACTGAGGGCTGGCATAAAAAAAAATCACCTATTTTCTCATTTGAGAGTTTATATGGAAGGCTGGTGGGGAAAATATGAAGCTGTCTATAGAAAGGAGCCCTAGTGGTGCAACGGTTAAATGCTCAGCTGCTAAATGAAAGGTTGGTGATTCAAACCCATCAGACAGTCTGCAGAAGAAAAAACCTGGCAATCTGTTCCCATAAAGATTGCCACTCAGGAAACCCTATAGGTAGTTCTACTCTGTCCTATAAACTCACTATGAGTTGGAATCAACTCAATGGCACCTAACAACAACAATAGCTATTAAGAGCACTTAGAAGGGCCTTGGTCATGCTATAAACCCCAGGAGTCTCCATGAATCCAGAAAACCTGTCAATAGGATTTCTTCCTGAAGATGTGTGTTGAGCTACCTGATATAATACAAATACCTACTGTGATGGTTAATAGTACGTTTCAACTTGGCTCCGCTGTGACTCTTAGTGATTGTAGCAGATGTTGGAATGTGTTTTCTTTAATGAAATATAATGTAATCATCTCCCAGATGTGATCTGATTTAATGCTATCAGCCAATCAGTTAAAAGAGAAATGTCTTTGGGGGCTGTGGTCTGCCTCTAGTATATAAATGGATATTCTGGCAAAACTTGCTCTCCCTCTTGACCCTGCACTCTTCTCATCACCTGACCTCCATTTCTTGGGACATAAGCCTGCAGAAGTCTTGCATTTGCTGCCTGATCTGTAGATATTGGATTCGCCAGGTCCCGCAACTCCATGAGCCAGCAGAGATCCCCAGACTACCACCTGACCCACGAATTTTGGACTGGTCAGCCCCCACAAATGCTTGAGCCATTCTCTTTCTCTCTCTCTCTCTCTCTCTCTCTCCCCCTTTCTCTCTCCCTCTCTCTGTCTCTCCCTCTCTCTCTTTTTCTCTCTCTCTCTCTCTGTCTCTCTCTCTCTCTCTCTCTCTCTCTATATATATATATATACATACATATAGACACACATACACATGTATACACATATACAGGAGCTCTAGTGGCACAGTGGGTAAGACATTTGGCTGCTAACCAGAAGGCTGGTGGTTCAAACCCAGCAGCTCTTCCATGGGAGGAAGATGAGGCAATCTACTTCCATAAAGACTCACAGCCTTGGAAACCCTAGGGGGGTTGCTATGAGTTGGAATTGACTTGATGGCAGTGGGACATTTACACATGTGCAAGGCTGAAGTGACAGGCTGAACGGGCCCTCACTGAAAATTACAGAACTTTAACAGACTAGCAGGCATGATTAAAGTAGACATTCATCATAGTGACTAACTTGCTATTTTTCCATATTTTCTGCTTTCTTTTAAGTAAATAGAATAGCCAACCTCTGTATGAATGCTGAGTTCTTTAGATTTGTTATTTTCAATTATGTATTCTTGTAAGCATAATCCTTTCTTATGACCAGTTTTGGCTGAGAACCATAGCCTATGAAGCAAGACAACCCTGGGAAGAGGGATGCTGAGTCTGGAGTAACCAGGGAAGAGAAGAACAAAGACATTCCTGGCAGTCCAAGGGATCTGCAACCCCCTTCCCATCTCCTTATATAATCATATTTACTCCTTTGCTCAAGGAGACAGACATTTTAGAGAAATGATTATCACTGTCTCCTTGGGTATTAATACTCAATAAACCTTTTGCTTTCCCTCTTCAACCTGTAGTGATCATTGGCTCTTCACGACAGGGATTAAGAACCTTGTTTTCCTACAACACACATTTATACATATATATACACACATTCTACTGGTTTTTCTTCTCTAGAGAACCAAAACTAAGATACTCACCCAATTCTCACTTAACAGCTAACATTTTCTAAATGTTAACTGTTATACATTTTCTCCAATCAACCAAAACCCACAGGAGCAGCTGGTGGGTTTGAACCATCAACCTTCTGGTTAGCAGTCAAATACCTTAGGCACGGCACCTTCTCCAATCAGCAGGGCTAGGCATAAGCCCAGGAGAGGCACCTGGGGAGTAGTGAGAAGACATATAACGAAAGGAAAGGCAAAGATGACCAAATAATTCCACTTCCTTCACAATTGTGCCTGAGAGATAGCCCTGTAACTCTTCTCCCCTTAGACTTTTATACCAGCAAGTCCTTAGATGCCATTTTACATAACTTAGGTGATGGATGGGGGAGACATGAGGTAAGAAATCTGCACAAATATTCTCTCAGAGACAAAAGTTATGTTCAGTGAAGACAGATGAGGGAAAGAACTTGAGCTCTAGGAAAAAAAGAAAATATTTTTTTTTCTCTTTTTTTGCTCCAATGGTCAATCTCTTCAAACCCTCTGCCACTTCTTCTTCTCTAACTTGCTGACTTCTGGAGACATCTGCTTCTGATCTCGAAGGCCAAGTGGACATTAGGCCTAAAAATAAGAGGCTGGGTCACAATGGCCATTCACCACTCACCATAGTCCACAGAAAAGTTATTTAAGAAGATATGTTGCAGTGACATTAGCAAGTAACACCTATTAAAAATTTATAGATGAGAGAAGGATGCTAGAAATGTGAATGGTACCAAATCTCTCTCCCCTGGCTTAGCCTTTAAATTTCTCTCTTTTAAAAACCTCCTCCTCATTTCACTCCACAAAATATAGATGCTATAGCCAAAATAATATGTTCCATTTCATAGGACACCTGTTGCTCCCAAGTTAATTATGCCTTTGAATTTTCAGTGCAACAAAATCACCTTTTGGCAAAGACTGGGAGCCATGTCCCTCTTCTTCCTGCACACACACACAACTGGATACCATTACTAGCTCCCTTGTAGTCACAAGCCTTGAGATTGGGTTTTCAAAAGTGCATTGTGAGAGACATGCACCGCTCACTAGTCTGGGCCATGAAAACTTCCATGCTGAACAATCCGTCTACTGGTCTGATGCAGACAAACATAACCACCTTGGAAACCACAGGCCCAGATGGTACAGCCACAAACTAGGAGTCTGGATCCCTGAATCACCACTAGAGCTTGCAATCAAAGCATACATCTTAGGACTTTACACAAGAGAGAAATAAATATCCTTTGTGTTTGAGCCATTATATATTCTTTACTCAATTTCTGACAGAAGTAAATCCACCCTAATTAAAACAGTACACATCTTTCTAAGGTGCCCATGAAGGCGGTATGCTCTCCCATTGCTTTTCATTGATGTGATGCATTTGATCAGGCCATTATGCCTCTGAAAACACTATAGATGTTGGAAACTTTCTGATGATAAAACTTTAGGAGCAAGCTTTAGAGTCAGATTGGGTTTGGATTCCTATTCCACAATATTTTAGCCAGGTCATCAGTATCAACTCATTGTATCCCTCTGACTCTAAACATTCTCTATAATTGGATAATTAATAACCACTTTGCAGAGCTGTAAGGAATAAAAAATCATTAGCACAATGCTTGGTAGGTAGTAGATCCTCAATAAATAGAAGCTATTATTATTATTTAAATTTTTAGCATCTATTTAATTGCATACAGAAACAATATTTTATTCATCCTTAGATCTTCAGCACCAACTATGATGTTGAGCTACCAACTTGTGAGTTCCTACAAGTGATAGATTATGTCTAATTTATCTTTCTGTCCCACACCTAGAACACTGATGGGTACTTCAGAAAAGGGAAGTAATATTGATATTATTGCTCACTAACTGTGACCTTCATAGGAGGAATCTTGTCTATAAATCTTTCTACAGGAAAAGAGTGACTTGCACTTAATAGGCCCTCTACAATAGCAACTAATAATTAATTGTTATCTGGTAGGAAGGCAACATCATTCTGGCCATGGGGATTGGAGGAAGGCAGTGGTTGCTATTTATCAGATAGCTCTGTAAGAGAACCTAGGGTCCAAACTGATAGTAGCCTGGAATTCTAAATCCTGCACTGCATATGTGGCATCGCTCTCTACTGCTACTACCAGAACTTTCATTCAAAGCTAAATATTCTCCAATTTCTATTTATCTAATCGAAGGAAAGCAATATCACCTTCCCAGTGACCTCAAAAAGTTGTCATGAAGGCCAAACACTACAATAGATGTTAATTGTTATATATAGGAATACAATTATTGTTATTATTATTATAAAAGCACCTTCTGTCATCTCCATCATCTATTCTTTTGTGCTTTTGATCCTTCCCTCTGTAGGTGGAAGATCTTATGTCATGTTCATTCTCTGCACAGAGCATACAGTAGTATGATTGCTCTTTGGAAACACACCCAGAAATGACTCATTTCTTAAAAACAGGGTAATAAAGCACTTCATTTCATACAAGACAAGATGGTATCACATGCAAGTAAGCCTAGCAGATGATAAGTCGAATTTCACTTTTCAAGATTGTTTCAACAATGAGTAGACTCATTAGCAGCCTCTGACATGAGAAATAAGAATTGGGAGGAGAAGGCAGAGCAAAAACTGAGATGAGAAAAAATAGATTGAAATTAAGCTTTGACATAGCTGGAGGAAAGGTAATTCAATTACTCTGTATATAAATGATTGCCCTGATTACATCTAAAGAAGTTTGAAAGAAGGTGAAGTCGAGTTAAAACTGTCATCAGGCTACCAGGCTTATGACCACATGACCTCTCAAAGTGCTTTGGGGTTTTCTCCCTGTGAAGGTTGATATTTTCAGTACACACAAGCAAATCAAGCTCATGGGAAATGAAAATAGAGAGCCAACATATTTATTTACACTGAGCCATGTAAGTACCAATGACCCACATACTTGTGTCCTGTGGTCAGTCCAAGTCTCTCTTATTATGAATTGTTGTTAGCTGTCGTCAAGTCAGCCCCTAACTCATGGAGACCCCACACACAACAAAATAAAAGCTACCTAATCCTGCACCACCTCCATGATCAGTTGAGATCAGACCATTGTGATCCACAGAGATTTCACTGGCTGTTTTTCAGAAGTAAATTGCCAGGCCTTTCTTCCTACTCATTATGAATACAACAAGAAAATACAGCCTGAAAGAAGTTCACTGTGTGATCCTGACATTGGTACTGCTTGCACCATTCAGTTATATCACTTTCAATCCATTCATGTCCACAACAGAAACACACCAGGTCTGGAAGTCAGTGTGTCAGGTTTCACAAATTATAGACTTCTCATCTTCCCAGGAGAGCACTGGAATAGGCCATGTCACCTTTGGCCTCTCTTTCTTTCATTTTCTTGCACTTACCTGTTCCTATCCTCTCACTCACCCATGTGTTTCATGTTCTTTCTCATTCTTCATAACATTGATAAGGTCAAACAAGGTTCTTGAGCTTCCTGTTTATTGCATGTGAAATGCCTATTTCTAAGATGAATCTTACCAATATCTGATCCCAACAACCATTCGATACTTTTATGTAAGGTAAATAGTTGTAATCTCTGTCTATAAGAACTAGCATTACTTTTCCCTAGAGAAGAATATATTCAGTCTCCTTTTGCTACAAATCTTACTCATTTGACTGTCTTATCCACAAATCTTAGGTATTCGACATTATCTGAGAAACAAATAATTTTATTATTAAATTAACTTCATCAGCACAAACTCTTTTCCAAAACGAAAAAAGTCTGGGATGGCAGAGTGTGTAATTAAAATAACAACTGTTCCTGAGACACAATGTGCATGTTGAAAGAACAATAAACTGGGATTCAGAACACCTGAGTTTTTGTCTCCCAATTAGCCACTAAAGCATTGGGAAAGTTTTCACCATGTCTGGCCTCAGTTCATTATCTTGAAAGTAAAGAGCTAGAGGAGATCATTTCTAACGTTCTGTCCAGCTCTAATGTTTCATGATTCTAAGATACTAGAGTTGACATGTCATACTAGTGAAAAATAATTCTAAGAGGCAGCGAGAAGAAGAAAAACTACCAGTGACTGAGCCTTTACCAAGTTCTAGGTACTTTGTGCACAATATCTTACACAATCCTTGAAACAACCCTGGAAGTAGGCTCTATCATCATCTGCATTTTACAGATGAAGAAACTGAGTTTCAGAAAAGTGAAGTGATTTGACCAAGGTCCTATGGTTAATACCAGGTCTGAACCTGGTATTGAAAATAGAGGCCAGATGAAGCTACAAAATGAAGAAATTGTCCATCATGCAGCCCACAAAATGCTTCAGTGCTGCTCCTCTGAAGGCCAGAATAGAATTAATTTGTGTCAGCTCTACCCAAAAATGTGTAGCAAATGACCTACATGGTATTTGGAGGCCATCTTGTTCAAAAGTATCTCCCTGCCCAGGAACTAGCAATCCTGAGTCCCTGCTAAGCCACCGTTCAAAAATCCCTTCTTCTGGAATAAGCACTGCTCTCTTCCTGTGGTTCTCTTTCAAACTGCAAATTCCAATTGACTTGGGAGGTAGCAGCTTGGTACTGTGAGTTAGTCCATCAGATGCAACTGGGGAGGCATGAGAGAGCACGGATGTCTAAGAGAGTGTGGAGATTGGGAGCACATAATTGACAGAGGGAGAAAGGAGAAGAAGAGGGGGGCATGTGAGGCCAGCCATCCACTTCTCTTTTTGCTGGGACCAATCCTAGAGAGGAGGAATTCAACTGCTGGCTTGAACGGAGACACTCAAGTCATTATTTATAGCTCATCCCCCCCACCCCCAATCTGGAGGCACTACTCACATGAAAGTGTTGCCAGAAGAATCAGGGAGCACGTCCTGGTGGGGACATTACTACAGCAGATGGTAGCCATGTGAGCTGGCACAGCAGCCAAGGGCTTGTGCAAAGTAGATTCTGTTTTGCCTTAATGGCACCTGCTTCCCAGTTCGGGCTGGGTCTCCAGACCTGCTGATGCAGCTCATCCCAAACCCCAGTGGGCTGACCTTTCAGCTTCGAGGACCTTCTGCCCTTGGGGCACAGTGCAGAGAACTCAAGCAGAAAATCAGAATTTCCCCTTCCTTCCTCATTAACAGAACCATCTAAGTTTACTTCTCTGATCGGAGCAATACTGGCTGAATTTAGTTTCGAGCAGTGATGAGCAAAGGCATCAAATTCTGTGCTCCTTCCAGTGTCTCAGTAAAAAATGTATCAGAGAAAGAAATGTCTGTACACTTCCTTACTCCCGTAGGGAATATGTTGTTACTCCATCTGCTGCCTCACATGCTAAGTGCTAAGGATGGCAATCATTTTTTAAAAACATAAAAAATATTTTACAGGACATATTTTGCATTTTTTTTTTACCTCCATTGAACCCATCATTGGGCACCAGGCAGAGGATACTGTGGGGCACAAATCTCATTATCTTTAGATGCATCTATATTCAAAGCAGAGGACCTGGGTGGTGCAAAAAGTTAATGTGCTCAGCTGCCAACCCAAAGGTTGCAGGTTTGAATCTACCCAGAGGTATCTTTGAAGAAAGATCTGACAATCTACTTCTGAAAAATCAGCCATTGAAAACCCTGTGGAGTGCAGTTTTCCTCTGACACACATGAGATCATCCTGAGTTGGAATCTTCTCAATGACAACTGTTTTTTGTTGTTTTCATTTAATGTATATTCAAGGAAGCAAGTCACTTTGGAAGTTTCATCTAGAATATCCAGATAATGAAGGTACAACATCTATGGGTTTTTTCTTAAAACACCTCCCCTAATCCTTTGTTTCCTTGCACATGTTTTTACTCAGCTTTCATTTTAGCAGGAGCTCTGGTAGTGTAGTGCCTAGGTCATTTGACTGCTAACCAAAAGGCTGGCGGTTCAAACCCACTAGCCACTCCTCAGAAGGGAAATTGGGCAATCTACTTCTGTCGAGACAGCGCCTCAGAAACCCAAGGAGGGGTTGCTATGAGTCAAATCGACTTGATGGTCGTGTGTTTGGTCTTTTGGTTTTGGTTTTCCATTTTAGCTTCAGCAGTCCCTACTTAGATATGAGATTTGTTGTCCAAGTGTGGACTGTGGGGAAGAGAGTACGAGAATAAAATCATAGATTTAACTAAACCCCACTACCCCAAAACACAATGAGATATTTTTGGCACCTGTTCGGCCAACAGAAAGACCACCACGGAGGAACAACACTAAACTTTGAGCTGAGCACTCGGTGTTGAAAGGTTTCATGTAAATGTCCTGAAGCAAGATGGTGAAATTTTCAGGAAGTGAAACCTGAAATGATGTTATTAAATGGTCTCTCGCTCCCAGAAACCAAGTCTCAATTTCCATCAGGAAAACAGAAATGCTGCAAACTTTCTGCCTCCCTCTTCTCCCCTCCCTCTCATGGTTTCCAGTTCCTCTGCAGGCCCAGACTCCTCTCACTTCCTTCCTGATTGAGGGTGCTTTCAGCACCCTCTGCCCCATAGAGAAGGTGGGCGGCAAGCAGGAAGTCTCTGGGGAAGTCAAGAGAGCTGAAGAACCTCTGAGCATGTGTATAAAAATTCAAATACGGGTGTAACAGGCCTTTGTGTGGGAGGCTGGGAAAAGTTACCAAAGGCTTTTACAGTTTAAGAGGCAGGCATGAAAACTTACAGGAGACCTTAGTCCACCTTCTTCACTTAGGATGAAGAAACTATCCTGGAGGATGTGGTAATAACAACAATTACACAGAGGCAGAGCAGGACTACAATTCAAGCCTCTTGACTCTTGCCAAGAGTCCCTAGGTGGCACAAATGCTTAAGGCACTTAGCTGCTAACTGAAAGGCTGGAGGTTAGTGAGGTTAGCAAGGTCAGAGGAAGAAAGGCCTGGATATCTACTTCTGAAAAAAATCAGCCATTGAAAATCATACAGAATACAGTTCAACTCACAGGAGGCGTCTTTGCAGTAACTCATTTGGTTTTTTAGGGGTTTTTTAATTTTGTTTTTTTACTCCCTACCTCGCTGTCTCCTTTGTGCAAGGTATGAGAAGAAAAGGGAAGTGAAGAGGATCTTGGGGTGGGAGAATGTACAAATCTCTAGCTTAAGGGTTTTCCAGTTCAGAAATTATGTAGCTTTAATCTGTTCTGCCCTCAAGAAGTAGAGCCCACCTCCTGCATCAAGGCATTCAGTGGGCCACTCCAAAGCTCTCCTGATATTGTGCCAGTGTTGAATGCTGGGCAGGCAGCAGGAATGAAACTCAGCTCCCTCCCCCCAGGTGCAGAGGAAGAGCTGGACCCCAGGGCCACTCTCTTGCAGAAGGACACCCTGTAGCTGGAGTGGAAACATGAGGAAACTTGTAAAAGGGAAGCTGTGGTTGAGAACTAGCAGACAATATGCTTAAGATTATCCATATCTGCAAAGATCCCTGCCCTTCCACCACCTCCACTGCCTCTGCTAAAAACCTACTGTGGAAGAAGGTGCATCTCTATGCCTATGGCAGGAACGATACATATTCATTCATTTTAGTGCAGGATTTGAGAGTTTAAAAATAAGGAGCACAGTTCTTTAGATTGTGGATCTACTTGTAGCACAAAACCTAGATTTTAACCCAGGTCTACACCATCTTATCAAAATGCATATTCATGGTGAAGTACATACAAGCCTCCAAAATTTTTCATGTGGGTCCTCCAGATGGTTGCCTGGTTTCTTCTTGTGTACCAAGATAACAATAATTACTCCTTGTGATGCATGCCAGGGATTTCAAATACATCAGATGGAGTAGATGTTGTTATTCACGTTTCACAGAAGAATAAGATAAGGCTAAGAATTTCCAGTAGCATGAATTGCCCCAGATCTTACAGCTGATAACAAGGTTTGATTCAAACCGAGGTCTGACTCTGGAACGTGGATTGTTTCCACCATACAACTACATCCACCCATCTCAAGTAAAGCTGGTCAAAGCTCATTTAATCAGCTCAGTTCTCCTCCCCTTACAGCCAGGCACATAGGGATGGATTACCAAATAAGCAAAGTATGCACAGACTTAATTGTGCTTACTTACTTACTAATCTGCAGTGCACAATTTCACCTGGTTTTATGTGGTGAACTGGTGCATACTGTGCTTACTGGTTAATCTGCCTCTGCAGAAACCCTGCTAATACCACCCACCTCACATTCTCATTGATCACTAGACTCAGCGTAGTGGACTCTCCTGTCCCACTGATATGCTAACCATAGAAAGCCACCTCATTTTCCTTGAGATTCTAGAGATTTCCTGTTGTGATACTCCAATAATGCACTCACTTTTAAACTGAGCTGCTTATAATGTA
>NW_006921668.1:3423691-3425177 GCF_000298275.1 Orycteropus afer afer
TAAATAAAGGGGCAGAAGAGGCTGAGAGGCACAGGATGCAACTTCTTCAGGGAGAAGAGACTGTTAGCAAACAGAGGCATCACCTGCTTCCCACACAGGGAACCAGCCATCTGTGAGTCATAATTCGTCAAGCTCAGAGATGAAATGACAGTTTGGAGAATGGAGTCAACAAAACCTTCACAAAACAGAGTGCAATGAACTACTTTGTTCTCTCATAACATCCTGAACATGATTCTGAGTGGGGGAAGCTATTGCAGAAGTGATCAATGGGGGAGATCTGAACTAACCAGACCAGCCCTCTGCATGCCTCCACCTTCCCCACCCATGTCGTGTGCTCTGCATGGCACTATCAGATCACTGAGCATTGCCCAGGGCCACACTCACTCCACAGTAACAGCCGTATCTGTGAGAGTGAAACAAAGGTGGGAATAATGAAGAAAAGAATTATGGGAAGGACACTCACACCAAGACTAAACTTCTCCAGAAGATACTCAGCCTTGGTGTGAATGGCTGTAAATATCTCTAAAAATGCTCAGAAACTTTTCCCCAAAAGACACATAAGCAAAAATTTACCTTTAGCTTTTAAAGCAATTAGACTTAAGTGATTTGGAATGGAGAATACAAATAGTTTATGATGATGCATTGACTCAATATATCACAGATTCTAGCACAGTGCCTAAGGCACTTGACTGCTAACTAGAAGGCTGGCGGTTCAAACCCACCAGCTACTCCTCAGAAGGAAGGTTGGGCAATCTACTTCTGTAGTGATACCATCTCGGAAACCCAAGGAGGGGTTGCTATGAGTCAGGTCAACGGCACATAACAACAACAAACTAATAACCATTGCCATGATTCCATCCTGCATTTGGGACATTCATTTTGTTTGTTTGTTTTTACTGCAATCATGGTTTGCTGAGCGCTTTCAGGGAAAATAAGTCTTTGAAGAAATAGCATATGAAATTTATAAATTAGAAGTGGTTTTTACTTTCAAAAAAATGTTACACTTACAGCAATTATGTATCAATGGCTTGCAATCTTTTAAGAAGCTGCACATTTTTTTTTTGGAAAGGAAATGTACCTTAATAGGAACACTTACTAGCTTGCTTCAGAAATAGGACATAGAAACTGATCCACACACTCATATATCAACCATCTCTTGTCATGTTATTTTATTCTACAGCTCATAGAGATGAGAACCAGTAAAGAATAGAAATGTGCTTTTTGATGCATATATCCTTGTTGTTGTTGTTGTTAAGTGCCATCAAGTCATTTCCGACTCATAGCAACCCCATGCACTGCAGAGCGAAACACTGCCCGATCCCACACCAGCCCCACAATCCCTGCTATACTTGATCCCATCATCGCAGCCATCGTATCAATCCATCTCCTTGAAGGCCTCCCCCTCTTTCGTCGACCCTCCACCCTACCAAGCATGACATCCTTCTCCAGGGAATGGTCCCTTCTAACAACATGACCAAAATAGGTG
>NW_006921668.1:3426287-3437396 GCF_000298275.1 Orycteropus afer afer
CTTTGGAATGGGCACAAATATGGATCTCTTCCAGTCAGTTGGCCAGGTAATTGTCCTCCAAATCTCTTGGCATAACTGAGTGAGTGCCTCCAATGGGGCATCTGTTTGTTGAAATATCTCAATTGGTATGTCATCAATTCCCAGAGCATATATCCTTATTCTGTTTTAATTGAGGATAAAGGATGACACATTATCATGAAAGCATTTTATTACAACTCACAAAGAAAAAGATTGAGTGAGTTATGACCTGTATGGGATGAGGTGTTGAAAGGGACATGACAGTTAAGTTCAGAAATACCCTTAATTTCACTCTAAACAGTATTGCAACAGATAATGCTTGTGTTATTCATTGCATCTGCTCAAATAAATGACATTGGCTTGCTATAAATATTTAATGTTCTTTTATTGCAGAGTAAGTAGTAGTAATGATGTCTATAAACTTGAGGTCAAATGAAAAGATTAGTATGCTGGTTTCTCAGATGATAAACTCTGACCATTCCTTCTCTCTGACACTCATATCCAAACAATCTCCAAGCATGCACATCACCTTAGAGCCACAGGGCAATGGAATGTGGAAGAGTCAGGGGTCTGGAGCCAGCCTAAGTCCAAATCCTTATTCTACCACTTATTAGCTCTGTGACTTTGACAAGTTTCTCAACCACTCACTGTGTGCCTTATTATTACATCTGTAAAGTATGTGTGTGGTGGGGGTTGCGGGGGTGGATAGCAATACTTCATGTTGTAAGGATTCATTGAATTATATGTAAAGTTCTTGGAACAGTGTCTGGCACATACACATGCTACAGAAGTTCTTTACAGGACTATGTTTTTTCACATTGGTGCCTTCCATAGTACTTCTATTTCTACCCCTCAATCAACTGCAACAAGTAGGGTCTCAGCTAGGCATCATGCTTCTAGTATACCCCCACACTACCCCACTTCAAATCAGACATCTCCTCTTTTGTGGCTCATTGTCTGAAGTACACATTTATACCATAGTACCAAGTAGCACTTTTATACATATTTTTTTTATCCATCCATATTTATGTCATTGGTGTTGATACTACTGAGTCAGCATCCAACTTGCAGCTATCCCATGCACAATGGAACAAAATGCTACGGGCTCCTATGCCATCACCATGAGCAGTTGTAGTTCAGACCACTGTGACCTATAAGGTTTTCACTGGCCGATTTTCAGAAGCAGATCACCAGGCCTTTCTTCCTAGTCCATCATAGGCTGGAAGCTCTTCTGAAATCCTGTTCAGCATCATGGCAACACCCAACCCTCCACTTACAGACAGGTGGTCGCTGAGCATGAGATGCATTGGCTGGGAACTGAACCCAAGCATCCTGCATGGAAAGAGAGAATTCTATCACTGAACTACCATTGTCCCACATTTACATGTAATGGGACTGAAAACACAACTGCACTGCCATCGAGTCAGATCAGACTCATAGCAACCCCTCCTTGGATTTCTGGAGCGGTATCACTATGGAAGAAAATTGCCCAATCAGGAGTGGCTGGTGGGTTTGAAATGCCAGCCTTCTGGTTAGCAGTCAAGTGCCTTCATCACCATGCCACCAGAGCTCCCATAGCTTATATCAGAGGCCTTACGTAGGAAACTGTATTGGTTAGGAAGTAACTTTAACAGGCAATTTTGAGTAGGGAAGATGAATCCTAAACACTGACTATAAGAAGCAGGAGAATGAGGAGAGAGCTAACCCGTCTGTGTGAGAAATTTTTCTTGACTATTTAGGTAAGAGGTTTAAAAAAAAAAAAAAAAATGAGTTGGGAGAACAGTGAAAGGCAATCAGTAACATGGAACAAATTTTGAGTTTGTAAGAAAGTTGGCCAGTGAGAGATTCTTGGTGTCAAGAAGCTGAAGAACATCTAAGACAGGAATGAGTCATATTTAAGTTCAAATTGTTTGTACTTCTGAGATGTCAAAAAGTACCCAAACTTGAGTAAAATCTGCTACACATACAAAGGACTTGTGGTAAGTTGCTTGGAAAGGAGCCAAGGAAAAGGGACTGAGTCCCATGTAGCAACTAAAAAGGAGTAGAGGGGAGAGAGGTGCCTTGGCAAATGATACAGGACTGAACGCAGGCGTTTTGGAGACTGACAACTTGGAGCCACAAATGAAAATATAAACCTTCGCGAATTTGCAGAAATCTTGGTAATGGGGTTGGGCTTCCCACAACATGTGCAATGAAGGGCTAAGACCATACTGTTTCAATATCAAAATCCAGGTGTGTTCGTTCAGAACCTCTAAGAAGTAGACTGGATTAGATATTCAAGACACTTACTGGCATCTGTGAAGGATAAAGGGGAGGGAGCTGGAGAAGATGAGAAATGTCTTCAGACTACAATGCAAGTCTGATTCCTGTGAAAGGTGAGAAGAAGAAAGGACTTAAAAAGAGCTTCAGACCATGGCACAGTACTAAGACAGATCTGGCCAGAGTGATAGAGTCCTTGAGCCAAAGTCACTGTTATAGAACCCCCGTCTCTCTCAGGAGTGGACCTTCCATGCCCAGTTATTATCTGAAAAAAGTCCACAAGAAGAGTGTCCTCAGCACAAACATGATGGCTTATCCAGACAGGAAGCAACTGGGACCATCCGTTAGCCATGCTCCCCACAAGCAGACAATGAGAGCTGTACATCCTCATGATTGAACCACAGCTGACAGGAATCATGCTTAATTTGTCCTTTTATATTTGGCAGCTCAGTAAATGTTTGTTGGATTAATAAATTAATCCATCCAGCACACCAAATAACTATCCTGAACAACTATTGAAACTGGATATTGTGAGCATGAGTGTTTTTTATATTATATATGAGAGTCATGAACTGTAGAGTTTATTAAACTGTTCTTTTTACTTTGTTGTACGTTTAAGATTTCTATAATGTAAATGTTAATTTTAAAATATAAGGAGCCCAGGTGGTGTAGTGCCTAAGGCATTTATTTGACTGCTAACCAGAAGGCTTACCTAGAGAATATAACTGATAAAGAAAAGAGAAAGAAAAAGGGATCCCGCACGTTGCCATGAATGTGTTCCATTGCTTCAAGCCCTGACTGTCTCAGCCTCTAGGCCCCTGATGATGTCAGTGCAATTCCCAACTCCTCCCAGTCCAGTCATTCTCCCAGCTGGTGGGTTGGTTCCAGGGATTTCTATAATTTTCACTTCTCCCCAGGCCTGCTTAGAGCAGTGTCTCAAACTCCACCTAGGAGTTTCCACAGTAATTCCCACCAGGATCCTGCAGCTCCTGAGACCCCAGACACTCACTTGCCCTTCCCTTGTGTCCTCTTGACTAAGATGTCTGTATTTATTTTATTTGTTTATTTATTTAAGTAGACTTGTTTTGGCAGAAGTAGCCAGATGGCATTTCTTTCCTTCAAAGATTTCAGCCAGGAGTATGGATGAGAAAGCAAGTCTGAATGAGAAGCTGACTTAATTTTTGACAGAAGAGTCCTGTGTTAGGCTGGCACTGGCACTCTGTGTTATGGACAAAGAAGATTTAAAGAGAGAGAGGGCAGAAGCCAAACCCTGACCTTCCTTTGATACCTCTCTCTTCTCCTTTGGAAATGCTTCTGACCCTTGATTATAAGACCCTTCTTACTTTCCACTCTGTTGCAGGTACAAAATGACAGCAGATACCTTATCATTCTCTCTATTTTCATAATTCTTCCTACATATCTATTCTTTCATTTTATTACTTACATCATATTGTTGTTGTTGTTGTTAGTTGCTGTTGAGTCAGTCCCTGAACAATGTTCAAATATAAAAAGCACAAACCAAACTCACTGCCATTGAGTCAATTCTGACTCAGAGTGACCCCATAGGACCGAGTACAACTGGCTCATAGGGTTTTCAGGGCTATAAATCTTTATGGAAGCAGACTGCTTCATCTTTTTCACACAGAGAAGCTGGTAGGTTTGAACCTCCAACCTTTTGGTTAGCAACTGAGTATTCTAACTACTGTGCCACCAGAGTTCCTTGCTCAAATATAGAATGTGAAAAAAGATGGCTCTTTTCTACAGTTTTGGCAAGACATTCAGACTGCCTGTTTTCCTTTGCTCTCTGAGAAGCTTGACATGAAACT
This sequence comes from Orycteropus afer afer, assembly GCF_000298275.1. Taxonomy (NCBI): domain Eukaryota; kingdom Metazoa; phylum Chordata; class Mammalia; order Tubulidentata; family Orycteropodidae; genus Orycteropus; species Orycteropus afer. The sequence goes on from NW_006921668.1 coordinate 3,430,391, forward strand.
AATTTTAAATAGTTTAAGAACAGGAAGAAGGAATAAATAAATTTAATTAAAGGAGGTAAATTAGCTCACAGGACCATTAGAAGGGCCCATGTAGCAGTCTTGGAGGATAAGCAGCCAGGAACCAGTACCAGTGCCAGGAGCCATCAACTCGACTCCTACTGATGGTAACCCCATGAGTATCAGAGTAGACCTGGGCTCCATAGAGTTTTCAATGTCTGGTTTTTTGGAAGTACATCACAAGGACTTTCTTCCAAGATATGTTTAGTTGAACTTGAACCTCCAAGCTTTCTTTCAGTTAGCAGCCAAGTTTATTAGCCAGTTCCACCTCAAATCACATTCAACTAGCCCAGTAGGTACAGAGAGCTGTGTTCATATAACTAATACTGCCAACATGGGCAGGCCTTGCTACCCTAGATCCCCTTCCACAATGGTCTCTGGAAGCCAGATGACACTGCCATTTCACCAGCTAAAATGGATCGCACATCATCCCTGCATCTTTGCTTCACTAGATTCCAACTCAAAGTCTGATTGGTGGGGCCTAAGTCACACTCTTGTGCCCTTAATTGCAAAGACTTTTTGGAGAGTGTCTGAGATGGGTAGGCCTCTAAGTTGGGGAATTCTCCAACCATGGGAACAACATTCACAGGTACTGGGCAGCCAAAAAGAATGAAACATATCCCATGTGGGGGCATTGCTGCCCACCAGAACATTCTGCTACATCTGCTGCTCTACAGGAATGGTTCAGACACAGCTTTGCTACCTAGAAAATTAGATTTTATCTCTGCTAAGGGAATAAGAAAGGTCAATTATGAAGACTCAAAAGCCCTCCATATGTCAGGATAAAAAACAAACATATCTCTAACCTATAGCAACTACAGTGATTGTTACCTCCTGCGCCTTATCCTAAAACTTTTTACCTTGGGCATTTTTGCTCATTTTATATCCCAGCACTTCCATCCTTTGTCCTGTCTATCCAGGTACTACGTCTTTTAACATAAAGCTTCAATCTCATCACACATCACCTTCCATGACCATCTGGTAGAAAGGCCTTACTCCTTTCTTCAAACTCCAACAGGAACTATTATCTTCATAATCCATTTATTATTCAACTACTCACCATGGAACATCACTTTTATCATTGTCTTAAACTCTAATTTTTGCCCTTAATTATTTATTTATGCATAAACATATCTTATCTCCCCAATTAGCCTCCAAAGTGATTTACTGTCCCTAAGTAAACCCTTCCTTGACTTTTTACAAAAATGGGCTCATACAATATTTGTCCTTGTGTGATTGACTTACTTCACTCAGCGTAATGTCCTCCAAATTCATCCACGTTGTGAGATGATTCATGTATTCTTCGTTATTCTCAAGCAAAGCCCTTGCTTACAGGGACTCTATGTTAAGACTCCTTGTAACACCTAATGCATCTAAATAGGACTTGCATGTCTCAGGCAGTCAATAAAGATATATTAGGTTAGATTTACTGAGCTTCACAGACTTTTCACCTATCAAAGTGAATACAGATCCCCTTGCTTATTAGCATAGCCTCACTCCACATGCTGACACATATGCATTTTCTTAAACAGGACATCTTTCTTAGGGGAGTCGGGGAGGAAGAAATCAGCAACTGACTCTTTCCCAGCAAGCATGCTAGCAAATCAGAGAGAACATTTCAGCATCTCTTATTAATATGGAATAGTTAATTCCAATATTTTTCTGAGTAGTGCTGATTATATGTTAGGTGCATTCTAAAAGCTTTATAAATATTAACTCCTTTTATCCTTACACAACTTCATCAAATGCACTGCCATCGAGTCAGATTTGGATTTCCAAGGTGGTATCACTATGGATGTAGATTGCCCAACCTTCCTTCCAAGGAGTAGCTTCATCAAGTAAATGCCATTATACCCATTTTACAGATGGAGAGCCTGTGTAACTCAACTGAGTTCATACAACTGCAAAGGATTTGAACCCAGACAGACTAGTTCTAGACACAGTGCTCTTAACCATTAGCTTGTGACCAAAGCATGTCCATCTCATGGACTCTACTGAAAGGATGTATTCTGATAATTTAAAAGTAAAATTTAGGAAATATTGTAATGTGGTCATAGAGAAAGTTTCTCTGTATCTAGCTTTATTTGAGGGGAGATAGGCTAACCCACATTGTACTTTCTCTTATTCTCCTTATGAAATTAAGTCAGATAAAGCAGGTCAGAGAAACATCTGCCTCTTTTTGGCACAGGAATTCACATAGAAACAGCTCATAAATTCAAAAGCTTCTCTGAAGAGACTGAATTTTCTATCATCTCTTTAGTGTAATGGTATGCTAATCATAATATCTGAATAAACTCCTGAGAATAAACTCCAAAAGCCTCAATTTGCAAGAAAATACTAACAATGTAGTGCAGATGGGAATCCACATCCTAAAAATCAAATACTCCTATTCAAATATTTATAAAAAGAAGTTCTATAGGAATATTAAAATTTTCCCGTGGTCTAATCAGAAACCTCTTCTGCTGTCTTCTTTTTCTTTCTGTTATGTTCTGGCATCGAAGGGGGATATTTTTAGTAATCTACTGCTAGGTAAATGACTTTCCTTTATTGTCAGACATACAGTTGACTTATTTTTGCCTCAATGTTTTCTACATAAGATGGTAAGCTTCCAGAGATCAGTGTCTGACAAGTCACAAGATCTTAATAAATGTGTTATGCTGTGAGCTTCCATTGAGAGACACTATAAAACTATAGAAAATTCATTTGGATCTATATTTGATATAATTACAGTCAGAACTATTTAGTAATTTACAATTCGGTATGCAAGTTATCAATCTATTGGCTCTCAGCTCCAAATCCACCCTTTTTGACCTGTTCTGTGAAAATGGATGAACCAGGTACTGTGGAAGTGATTCCAACTCATAGAGACCCCATGTGTGTCAAAGTTGAACTGTGTTCCATAGCGTTTCCAATGGTTGATTTTTTTAGAAGCAGATCACCAGGAATTTCTCCAGACTAGAACCTCCAAACTTTCAATTAACAACGAAAGGTATTCACCATTTGCACCAACTAGGAAGTCTACAATTAGCATATATGGATTTTAGATTATCTTCCTATGCTGACACCTCCTCTAAATTGTTCTATCCCTTGGTTCTATTGGTTTTAAATTTCTATTTTACTATTTGATTGTATATATTCTCTTTAGTCCACTTTACATTATTTGTGGACTTTAATTGATTAATTAAAATGTGTATGTGAATAAGGTCATGTCTATTTAACTGGCTGTGCACCATTACCAGAAAAGGACCAGTTGCAAACCAGTAAACCTGTTGTTTTTGATGAAATAATGAGGCTGACGATCCTTGGTCTTCCAGCCCAGATTAGAATTCCCTACAACTGAAGCAGTACCATTGGAAATGTTAAAAGAAAGAATGACAAAGCTATTAGCATAATAGCTCATTCTAGTGTTTCTCAAATTGTAATTTTGTTTCCTCCCAAAGAGATGGATGAAGATCAATGTTGAAAACTACAAGGAGAAAGAGCAGAGATCTCCAAACTAGAGTAAGAGAGCAGAGGATGACCACTTCAGATTAATATGGAAGAGGCTGGGAGCATTGTGATGATTAAGAAGACCAAATTCCCAGGAAGCACTCAAATTGAAACCTTCCCATGTTAACTACTAATTCCATTACCACAGCCCAAGGGATCAAGAGCTGTGGTGTCATAAGGGAAGCTCTGGCTTTGGTGTGAAACCCCAGCTTCCACTACTTAGTGATTAAATGCTCTTTAACAATTTCGTACCCTCAGTGTAATAAAAATGCCTGCCTCCCAAGGTTGTCATGAAGATAAAAAGAAGTACTAGCACAGTACCTGGCCCGTGAAAAGTCTCAGAAAATACTGTTACTTTTCCTCTCCTTAGTTTTCTGCCTAGGGGTGGCAGCCTAACTTCCTACCTCTATAGTTAGCGATTTGGAGAAAAATTTCTGCTTTATTACAATTTCTAGAATGCTGGATATAATAATACCCATATGTTTTTAGGTAAAGAATAAGTAAGTCCACACACAAGCTAGAAACCTAACTTTTCTCTACAACCTTCATTTGGGCACTGACTATTGATGGCTGCCTTCAGCATCTCTCCTTCCACCCTGCCCTACTCTACCTCCTCCAAGTCCATGCCTCACTTCTTTGGTGTTTTTGTTGTTATCTGCTGTTTAGTCAGTCCCTACTCATGGTGACTCCATGCACTACAGAAAGATAAAAAAAAAAAAAAATGCTGCCCTGTCTACACAATATCTACAATCAGTTGTGGAACAGACTGCTAGGATCCCTAGGGTTTTCATTAGCTCATTTTGGAAGTAGATCGCCAAGTCTTTTTTTCTAGTCCATCTTAGCCTGGAAACTGTGCTAAAATCAGTTCACATCATAGCAACACACACGGCTCCACCGACAGACAGGTGGTGGCTGTGCATGAGGTGCACTGGCTGGGAATTGAACCAGAGTCTCCCACAGGTAAGGTGAGAATTCTCCCTCACTTTGCCCATCCTAAATTCATCAGATGCTCTTCTTTTTCTCTCCCCTCTTCATCAGAATCCTTTACCTAAAGACTGATAACTACATAGTAGCTGCATTTGTGTTAAAATTTCTATCCTCTCTGCCAAACAGGAACAATTTGTTAAGAAATGGCAGATGGTGAAAAAGACATTATATTTTGTTTATTTATTTTTTTTATTGTGCTTTGGGTGCAAATTTACAGAGTAAAATTTATTTTGCATTCAACAGTTGATGTACATTTGATTTCATGCCCCAATTACCATCCCCGAGCATAACGCACTCTCCTCCCCCCCCAACCCTATGACAGTCCCCCTTCCCTGTGCTCTTCTTAACTGTGCCTCCCTATCTGCCCAGCTTTCCCTCCATGTGAATGCTGCCACTCTGGTGCCCCATGCCCGATTGCTCTAAGGGGTGTATCTCCCTAGAGTAGGTGGGTTCATCACCCTGGGGTGGGTATTCTGCATGTAAGTCTTTCTACTGTTGGGCTGAGAGCCAATCCTTGGGACTGAGTCCACTCCTAGGCCTGGAGGCTATCCCAGGGTCATAGTCTTGGGGGCTCCATCAGACTTTATCCAACCAGTAATGCTGGTCATTTTTGTGGTTTTGAATTTTGTTGCACATTTTTCCTCCCACTCCATGAAGGATCTGCAGTTTTGATCCCTTCCCAAGTGGTTGGCATTGATAGCCAGGCACCATCTAGTTCCTCTGGACTTGAAGTCCCTCATATTCTTGGAATAATTGTTTTCAAATGGCTCTTATTTTCTTCATTCTTCTTTGCTTCAGAGGAGAGGAGACAAATACCTGCATCTTAAATAGGTGCTCAAAAGCTTTTAAGACCCCAGTTGCTACTCACTAAAGTAGGTTGTGGGGCAAGATTTTTGTATACTATGTTGTGCTAATTGAGCTTGGTGTCCCCCAATACTACAGTCTTGAGTTGGCAGACCTGGTGATTCTCTCTCAAGGTGTGTGGTTGTCTCTGAGAGGTTACTCCAACTCTGTATTCTGTTGCTTCTGTAATGAATGTGGCTAATTTTATATCACTAGTATCATGTAAGGTTATCTTCAGCTAAATCTATCCTTGGTCTGGGGTACATTCCTGTTTGCTGACCCCCACCTGATCTTCTCAGTTGTCTATGTATTTATCCGTAGCCTGGTGTTTCGTGTCAGTGGTAATGCAGTATTGTGCATATACTAGTATTGCCTCTGTTGTCTTTGTCTTTTGAGTACGTTTCAGTGTCCTTCCTTTCCCCAATGTCATCATGCTGGTTACAGACCCTTACCATACCATCCCTCCCCTTACCCAAATCAATATGTGACCCCCAACTAGTCTGAAATATTCTTTTCCCTTCCTCCTCATCCCCAGTAATCTACAAAGTGAATTCCCTTCCCTAAGTAAACTCTTCCTTTACTTCTAACAAAAATGGACTCATATACTATTTGTCCTTCTGTGACTATTTCACTCAGCACAACGTCCTCCAAATTCATCTATGTTGTGAGATGATTCATGTAGCATAGTATTCCATTGTGTGAATGTACCAGAGTTGGGTTATCCAATCATCTGTTGGTGGGCATGTAGGTTGTTTCCATCTCTTTGCTACAGTGGATTGTGCTGCAAAGAATATGGGTATGCATATGTCTGTTTGCGTCCTTTGTCTCACCTCTTTACCATATATTCCTAGTAACGGAATTGCTGGATCAAATGGTATTTCTATTTTCAGGTTTTTTAAGGAAACACCACAATATTTTCCACAGTGGTTATACCATTTTGCAGTCCCACCACCAATGTATGAGAGTTCCAATCTCTCCACAACCTCAGAAGCATTTGTTATTTTCTGTCTCACTGAACTTAGCTATTATTGTTGGGGTGGCATGATGTCTCACTGTTGTTTTGAATTGCATCTCTCTAATGGAAGGAAGACTGGGCAATCTGCTTCCATAGAGATACCACTTCCGAAACCCAAGGAGGGGTTACAATGAGTCAGAATCGTAAGTTTTTTGTTTGTTTGCTGTTGTTAATGGCTAATGATCATAACATTTCCCCATGTGTTTGTTGGTTGCCAACATATCATCTTTAGTGAAGTGTCTGTTCATGTCCCTTGCCCATCTTTGAATTGGATTGTTTGTCTTTCTGACATCAAGGTGTTGAAATTTTCTATAAATTTTGGTGATAAATCCTTTCTCAGATATGTCATAGCCAAATATTTTTTTCCCAGTCTGTAGGTTCCTTTTTTACCCTTTTGGAAAAGTCTTTCAATGTGCATAGGAATTTAATTTTTAAAAGGTCCCAGTCATCTAGCTTCTCTTCCACTGCCTGCACATTTTGGGTTATGCTTGATAGTCTATTTATGCAGTGCTTTAGGGCCCCTAGATTTGCCCCTATTTTATCTTTGATGAGGCTTATAGTTTCAGGTTTTACATTTAAGTCTTTGGTCCAACTTAAGTTTGTTTCTTTGTGTGG
>NW_006921668.1:3437736-3457296 GCF_000298275.1 Orycteropus afer afer
TAATTGGCTTTTCCGTATCCTTAAAAAAAATGTTGACAGTATCTGGATCAGAATTGCGTTGAATGTGCAGGTTGCTTTGGGTAACATTGACATGTTTGCAATATTCAGTCTTCCTATACATGAACAAGGCAGGTTCTTCCATTTATGTAGATCTCTTGTAGTTTCTTGTAGTAGTGTTTTGTAGTTTTCTTTGTATAGGTCTTTTGTGTCTCTAGTAAGATTTATTCCTAAATATTTTATCTTTTTGGTAGCTATTGTAAATGGTATTGCTTTCCTTATTTCCTTTTCAGAGGTCTCCCACTCCTCACTATGAGTCGGATCCAACTCGATGGCAATGAATTTGGGTTTTTTTAATTGTTGTTGTTGATGATGCAGAGGAATCCAACTGATTTTTGTATGTTGACCTTGTATCCTGCCACTTTGCTGAACTTCTCTATTAGTTCTAGTAATTTTCTTCCTGAGTGTCTTGGTTTTCTATGTATAGGATCATGTCATCCACAAATAGAGATAGATTTACTTCCTCTTTGCCAATTTGGATGCCTTTTATTTCTCTCTCTTGCCTTATAGCCCTGGCTAAGACTTCCTATACAATGCTAAATAGAAGTGGTGATAGAGGGTATCCTTGTCTGGTTCCCATCTGCAAGGGTAATGGTTTGAGTCCATTAACAATAATGTTGGCTGTCGGCTTTGTGTATTTGCCCTTAATTACGATGAAGAATTTCCCTTCTATCTGTATTTTGCTGAGAATTTGAAAAGGAATGGGTGTCAGATTTTGTCAAACACCTTTTCTGCATTGATTGATGTGATTATATGGTTCTTTTGTTTTGTATATGTGGTGGATTATATTGATTGTTTTCTGATGTTGAACCATCCTTGCATACCTAGTATGAATCTCATCTGGTCATGATGTATTATTTTTGTGATATGTTGTTGGATTCTGTTGGCTAGGATTTTGTTGGAGATTTTTACATCAATATGCAAGAGGGATATTGGTCTGTAGTTTTGCTTTTTAGTGGTGTCTTTTCCTGGTTTTGGTATCATTGTTATGCTTGCTTCATAAAATGAATTTGGGAGTATTCCATCTTTTTCTATGTTCTGTAATAGTTTGAGTAGTATAGGTGTTAACTCTTCCCTGAATGTTTGGCCAAATTCTCCAGTGAAGCTATCTAGGACAGGATTTTTTCCTGTGGAGAGTTTTTTATGACCTGATCAATTTCTTCTTTTGTTATGGGTCTGTTCAAATATTCTGTCTCTGACTGGGATAGTATAGGTAGGTCTTGTGTTTCTAGAAACTTGTCTATCTCTTCCAGGTTCTCAAATCTGTTGGAGTACAGTTCTTGATAATATTCTGTTAATATATTTTTTATTTCATTTGCTTCTGTTGTGATGTTATCTTTTTCATTTATTATTCATGTTATTTGCATTCTTCTCTTCCTTTTCCTTTGTTAAATTTGCCAGTGGTTTGTCAATTTTGTTAATCTTTTTGAAGAACCAGCTTCTTGTTTTGTTGATTTTGTTTATTGTCTTTTTGTTTTCTGTTTTGTTTATTTCTGCTCTGATCTTTATTATTTCCTTACTTCTGGATACTGTAGGTTTCTTTTGTTGTTTTTTTCCTAATTTTTAGAGTTTTTGAGTTATACTATTGATTTGGTTTCCTTCCACTTTTTTGGTGTGTGCATTTTTTGTTATAAATTGACCTCTGAGTACCATTTTCTCTTTTTCCCATTGGTTTTGGTAAGATGTACCTTCATTCTCATTTGTTTCTAGGAATTTTTTTTTTTTATTTCATATTTTATTTCTTCTGTTACCAGTAGTTTTTTAGCAGTGTATAATTCAGTTTCCACAAATTTGATATATTTTCCTTGATCTTCCTATTATTGATTTCTAACTTAATAGCATTGTGGTCCAAGAAGATGTTTTGTAGTATTTTAATGTTTTTGAATTTTGGAAGCTTGTTTTGTGTCCTAACATGGTCTATTCTGGAGAATGATCCATGTGCACTGGAGAAGAATGTATATTGTGCTTTTGTGGAGTTCAGTGCTCTATAAATGTCTATGAGTTGAGTTGTTTGATTGTTTTTTGAGTTCTTCTGTATCTTTTTTGAGTTTTTTTTAGTTGTTCTGTCCCTCCTTGAAAGTGGTGTGTTAAAGTCTCCTACTACTATTGTAGAATTGTCTATTTTTCCTTTCAATTCAGTTCCTATTTGCTTTACATATTTTGGAGCACTTTCATTGGGTGAATAGATATTTATTATGTTATGTCTTCTTGGTCAAATGATTCTTTTAGCATCATATAATGTCCTTCTTATGCTGTTTTTCACCTTGAAGTCTATTTTATCAGAAATTAGTATAGCTGCTCCTGCTCTTTTTTGGTTGCCACTAGATTGGTATTTTTTTTTTCCACCCCTTAGTTTTTAATTTGTTTTTATCTTTGTGTCTAAGGTAAGTCTCTTGTAGGCAGCATATCGATGAGTCTTCTTTTCTTATCCAATCAGCCACTCTCCTTCTCTTCACTGGTGAATTTAGTCCATTCACATTGAGTGTAATTAGTGATTGGTATGAATTTATTGCTGTCATTTTATTGTGTTTTTTGTTGTCTTGTTGGTGATTTCCTTGTTGCAAATATTTTTCTGTGCTGAGCTCATTTTGTTATCAAGTGTTTCTTCTGTTTTCTTCATTATTGTTGGTTTTGTGCTTACTAAGCCCATATGATTTTCTTCTTTGTGGGTTTGCTTAGGGAGATTGTTAATTTTCTTTGTTGTTATCCTGAAGTAAATTCTTATCTCCTTAAGTTTGGAACAGTCAGTTCTATGAAGACATTGTCCTGTCTTCCTCTCCATTTGGAAGTTTTGTAATTAGAAATTTTATTCCCTCTATTTGCTTTGTTGCTGATATTGTCTGCAGATAGACTCCCTTATTTCTTTGTGTACATTGTTTTATGAACTTATTTTGAGCATCTGTTTCTGGTTTGGTTTCTAAGTGTTGATGTCAAGTGTCCTGATTTTAATTTATTGTTCTAGTCTACTCTTTTGTGCTTCCTTCCACTGTGTTGTCTAACTAATTTTAGTGTTCATCTTCTGGATTTCTAACTGCTGTTTTTGCTTGAGTTCTAATTGTGTATTTATCTTGTTGTTTTGTTCTTGAATGGTTTTCCTGAATTCTTCTAGGGTACCATCTGTCTTCTCATTTATTCTGTTTGTGGTTTCCTTGAGCTCTCGGAGAGTCCTATATACATACCTTCTGAATTCCTTCTCAGATAACTCTATTGCCTATTCTTCTTCCATGATAGAGAATTCTTTAGCTTGAGTTTTGTTTCTATCATCTTGTCCTGTTTTTTGTTTGATTTGAGGTTGTCTGTTTCTTCCTAGACATTTTGAAGTTGTTGTCTTTAACTGTTAGTTATGTATTGATTTGTTTCAAGCTGATTTTATTTTTTACTATATCTGAAAATGGGAGCTCTGGTGGTGTAGTGCATAAGATATGAGACTGCTAACCAGAAGCTGACAGTTCAAACTCACCAGCCACTCCTTGGAGGAAGGTTGGACAATCTACTTCCATAGTGATACTGCCTGAGAAACCCAAGGAGGCATTGCTATGAGTTGGATCTGACTCCACAGAGTGAGTTTGAGTTTGAGTTTATATCTGAAAATATGAAGCAGGTGTACTTTTTTGGTTATTAATTCAGTTGTACTGGGTTGCTTTCCAGTTATCTTTGAGTTTGTGGCATCACTGGTGGTGAGGTGGATGCAGGTCTCTGTTTGTCATGGAGGGGATTTGGAATTGGGATGAGCAGATGTTGTGGCGGTTTAATGTATTTCTTCTAATGGATGAGGCAGGGGAGAAGAGGAAAAAAGAGAAAAAGAAAAAAACAGGTGCTGGTAGCAAGTCCCCATTTTCTGCATTTGGGCAAGTTGCTGCTGGCTCAGGCAGTGTGGTTTGTGTCTTCCTGGGATGGCTACTAATGATGACATACTACTGTTAGTCAAAGACCCACAGTTCAAAATCAACAGAGAGCTCATTTGGTAGATGGCCACTTTCCACTTGAATCAAGCAGCCAGAAAAACCCAGTACCCTGGTCCAGTCTGTGCTAAAATGTAGTCGTGAAAGAGTTGAACCTCAGCCTGCTGCTGTGCACTTGCTCCAGGGCTCTGCCCACTTGGAGGGGCCCTTCCCCTCAAGCCAACTGCTGTCAAGTTGATTCCAACTCATCGTGACCTCCATTGGGTTTCCCAGGCAGTAAATTTTTACAGAAGTAGATTGCCCAGTCTTGCTTCCACAGAGTGGCTGGTGGGTTTGAACCATCAACCTTTCTGAACTCCATGGCAGCCTGAGCCAAGAGCAGTTTTGATCTGTTTCCTAGCTAGATTATCTACTCACTCAGTTCAGAATCCAAGGTCCAAAAATTCCTGGTATGGGTGTTCTAAGTCCCCAGTTCCTTTATGGGTTCCATGATTTTTTTTGTTCCTCCTTCTCTCTGCCAATCTCTTTTGCATTGCTAATGAGTACTTCGCTTCTCTGTCTCTCCACCAGCTAGGCAGATTCGTTTATTTTTCCCAGTTGTCTGATCTGCTCTTTTTCTCCCCCTCCACTAAATATGGTATCTTATCTTCTCCTTGGTTGCTCATAACTTCAGTATCATTGTTTCTATTTGCTTTACCTAGTTATTCAGGAATTAAGATGCTAGAGGGACCAAATGTGTGGGCTACAGGTATGATGCCATCTTCCCACCCAAAAATACACTTTAGTTTAACTGAAGAAAAGCTCTTCACATGCCTATGCTGAAGCCCAAGTCTTCATTTGAAATGTAAGAACTACTGGGAGGAGTGAAACTTAGTGCCACTAACCCTTTAGGATGAATTGTGGTGGAAGGGATATAATATGAGGGCACTGAGTTCCTTTGTGGATCCATAGAGAATGAGCAGAGATAGTGCACAGGCATATGTGTGTATGCAAACACTTAATGATGTATATTCTAACTGCTCCAAGCCACGAGAAACTAGGGAATTAAAAGATGTTTCCAAATTTTGTTAAAGCTCAAAGCTTTGTCAGAAATGGACTGGTAAGCATTGTCTCTGTCTCTGTCCCCATTTTAAGCATGCTTGTTTTTCTCACTCTAAAATACCCAAGTAGAAAAAGGAAGAGGTGGACAATGAGGAAGAGATGGTGGTATATTTTAAGAGAAAGGAGCCTTGTGGGACAGTGGTTAAGCACTAGACAGCTAACCAAGAGGTTGGTGGTTTGAACCCACCAGCCACTTCACAGGGAAAAAAAAGATCTAGCTACCTACACCTGTAAAGATTACAGTCCTGAAAAACATATGAGACAGAGCTATTCTGTCATATACGGTCACTATGAGTCGGAATTGACTCAGTGGCTCATAAAAACAACAGTGTGTTTTAAGGGAGGTTAAAAGATTCCCTTAGAGTTCCTGGGTGCTTGGCTAACTAATCTAGTTAATCCACTCAGCTGCTAATCAAAAGTTTGGAAGTTCAAGACTACCTAGAGGTGCCTTGGAAGACTGACCCTGCAATCTGATTCCCAAAACTCAGCCACTGAAAACTCTATGGAGCACAGTTCTACTGTGACACACATGAGATCACCATAAATCAGAGTTGATTCCAAGGCTGGTTTTCTGGTTTAAAAGATCCCCTAGTCCAAAGTTGTTTCCTTGCCACCTACCTCAGAGCTTAAAATGTTCATCATTAGGGTCACTCTTACATTAAAAGTATCCTATTTTCCCATGATCCTTGTTAAAAGCAAAACACTTCCTTGGTAGGAATACACTGTGCCTTTAGTGCCTGCTAATATTGTCACAAGCACTGTTATGTTATATTCACTGGTGTTCATCTAAGAAAACAAAAAGTCAACTCTGGTCATATGTTTTATTTTTCTGTATTATATCTTCACAGCTATGCAAATACCGGGAAAAAAATGTGATACAAACCTGCCTTTACAAAGTGGGGAGTGCTTCAGTGGTACAAACAGCTAATGTGCTTGGTTGCTACCCAAAAGAACATTCTACTCTGACACAAAAGGGGTCACCATGAGTTGGAATCAACTCAACAGCAACTAGTTATATAAAGTGGGGACAAAATAATACCTTGTACATCATGATATTGCAAAGAGTAAATGAGTTAAAACATCTAAAATGCCTATACCTGTTCCTGGCATATAGTAAATGTTCAAAATTCAGCTATTATTATCATTAACGGCTGAGAAAACACCCAAGTAATGTGAGTTGCAGAGGGAAAAAGTTCTAAAGAGCTGGAACTAGAAGGCCCCAGTGGGGTGATGCTGGAGGAGAGGGTCTAGGAGGAAGTAATGCTGGGCTGAGAGGCAACAGTGAGCAATGCCAAATTCTCCTGCTACACAAATATGTCTAGAACTATGCCCAGGCACATGGCACTTACTGAGACCCACCAAAGGCCTGAATCACAGTCATCATTACTCTCCTGGGTTGAACCACACACATATTTTTCTTACTGCTTTGCCATGAGGTATGATAAAATGCAGGAGAGTACAGTGGGGAAAAGTCTCCATAAATTAGAAAGGGATCGTGCCCTGGAATCTGAAACTAAACCAAACAAATAAGGAGCGCACAGCATTCTAAATTAGATGACTTGGATTCCCAACAAAGACCCACTTTATAAGACCCACGGGACACCCGATAGCCTCAAGAAGAAGCAAAGTGCTAAAAGAAAGTGTTTTCCAAAGTATGTTACAGTTGGCTCATGAAAAAGTATTCAAATAGGTTTCTGGGTTAAACAGATTTCTTTAGGATAAGATTTCTCAGAGTTTGCAATATACTACAAACATATTGTGAATCTCCAGGGTGGATATTGTGCACACTGTTTCCCAAATGTATGTGATCAGAGAGGCCTGTTTATCACAGAGTATATGGAAATTAGTGCTCTGCTAGAAAACCCTGAGGTGTAGAATGAATATTGGGCAAAGTGTCTCCTAGGACACTCAACTAGGTTTTCAGAGCCCTCAGCTTCCTCATCTGAAAAATGAAGAGACTCAATCATTGGTTCTTCATTGATTTTAAATCAAAAGCACTAAGGAAAACTGATGAAAGCTATGGATCTTCTCTTTGTGACAACGTACACATTACACATGTGACATATTGCTTTTCACACAATTTCATCAAGTCATAAATTCATTAAATACAAGATTTTTAAGGTCCTTTCCAACTCTAAAAACTGTAAATTGGCCTGAATTAGAAGGATATGATCATGGGTATCCATTGCTTTTGTCTGTTCCACATCCTTTCCATTTTCTGTTGGTAAAGGCACTTCAGCTTTCCTTTGGGAAACCTCCTCTCTCCCATTCTCAGGCCACATGTTTCAAGAAATGTTGGTCAACTCTTCCCAAATCCAGAAGTACGGATGTGGCATAACCCTAACCAATCAGAGTACCACATTCACCTAGCCACAATGAAGAGATAATTGATAAGCATAAAGCCAATGACAGTCTTTTCTAGAATGTATGCTAGAGCTAATCAGATGGCAGACTAGATAGATAGTTAGATGACAGATAGATTAGATAGACAGACAGACAGACTGACACATAGAAAGATAGATTATGGATAGATATAAACCAAAAAAAAAAAAAAAAAAGGAACCTCTGTTGGCATAGTGCCTAAGGCATTTATTTGACTGCTAACCAGAAGGCTGGTGGTTCAAACCTACCAGCCACTCCTCAGAAGGAAGACTGGGCAATCTACTTCTGCAGCCTCAGAAACCCAAGGAGGGGTCACTATGAGTCAGATCCAACTTGACAGCAGTGTGTGTAGATGGATGGAAAACAGTTGGAAGGAAGGAGAAAAGAAGGAAGGAAGGAGGGCAGGGAGGGAGGGAAGGAGGAAGGAAGGACTTTACATGATGGCTAATAAGCCAGCAGAATGAAAATCTGCACTCTTTGTAGCCATCTTTGTCTTTGAGACAGAGAGAGAGCAATTCCTCATGACATTGGCTAAATCATATCTGAAATTCACTTCATCCCCCAAACTTCCCATTTGTGTTAACCAATAAATATTTTCTTTTGATTAAGCCAATTTGCAACTGAAAGAGTGCTGAATAAGTCAAATATCCATCTTGAGATTCCCAGGCTGCTGTAAGGCTCAATTAAGAGGGTGACAAGTGTTATGCTGAGTCTACATTCCATAGATAGCAACTGTGAAAGGAAATTAATGGACGATTGTACATTGGTTGGTACTAGTAGGACCTAAGCATTGACCTATGTGAACTGTGTACCAGGAAGGCCCTAGAGGCCTCAAATAATTTTTTTCCACCTGCTGCCTGCAATCTATCCTGGGAGCATCTATGATAAATGGTGTTGGGAGTTGGAGAGGGGGAAAGGGGGAGGGATGTCAACGATTCCTTTAAAACTCTAACGAAAGCTATCAAACCTCTTCTTTGATCACATGCAATTTCAGGGGATCTCACATACGCTAAAGTCCCTGGATGTGCAAATGGTTAGCACACTTGGCTGCCAATCGAAAGGTTGGAGGTTCAAGTCTACCCAGAGGTGCCTGGGAAAAAAGGCCTGGTGCTCTGTTTCTGAAAGGTCAGTCATTGAAAGCCCTATGGAGTACAGTTCTACTCTGACACACCTAGGGTCTCCATGAGTCAGTCAGTACCTACCAGACTGCACAGCAATAGGTTTGAAGGAATAGACTCTGCCTCAAGGGGTCTTCTTGCCTTCACTTTAGGTAGAGAGGTATTGCTGGTCTTCTTATATGAAAGACTCCAATCTCTCAAAGGACTGGAGGTGGAAAGGAAGTACAAAGGGAGATCACTATTGGCACAAGAAGGGAAAGGAGGGTGGCATGATAAACCCCACAGGTTCTGACATTTAAGAAACAAGCATGAATTTGTCACACTACCCCCACCTGCACTTTCAAGAGTTTTCCAGCTCAGAGGAAAAGAAGCCAGCAGAGTGACAGCACCCTTAGTCAAGTTTGGAATTATTCTATGGCCTAAAACTTTGATTCCTGTTAAACATGAAAGAACACTTTAAAATTTTATCAGTCTTTCACACCTTATTTCAGGCAACATATTTTAATAAGGAGAATCAGGGGTATTTAAAAAAAAAGGTAGAAGGGTAGATGACAGTAAGACAACAGACGTCCTTTGCAGTCTGGCTTTGTCTAGGCCTGCAGGGTGGGAGCACTACTTTCTAAAAAACGAAATTGATGCTAACTTTTAAAACATTTTGCTAAATACTTGATTCAAACTGCTATGCTATTCCTAATCACGGGCCATTTTCTTTGGTGGCGGGGGGGGGAGCCAAAGTCTCACAACCAAGGAAAATATTTAGGTTTAAATTTAACAGCAAAGTTAAAGGTGATTTGACAAGTCCTCACTCATTTTCCTTCTCATCTTTTTTTTCCCCCCCATTCCTAAAACTGGCCTCCTCCACTGAAGCCTAACTGTTCCACTTCTAGCTTGCCTTGGTGAGCCTGTGCCTGTAGTCCTGCCCAACTTCCTGATTCCTCCTACACCCCCCAGAACACAGGCAAGGAATCAAGGGGGCAGAGACAGCTCAGCTCCTGGCCATAATTGTTCTACTACATGTAAGTTTCAGATATTTTTCTCCTGCCCTGAAAGATGTTAGATCTAGGGCCCCATGCTAGGAGGGTTCAGGTAAGTCTCTGAGAAAAACACATTTTATAAGCCCAAGCCTTTTGACAACAATAAGAATGGTCTCCCCTGTGACTATTTAGGTATTAAACTGGAAACAGATAATAATTTATATTTACTTGACTCCTCCATAGCCTGAAAAGTCTTTCTCTTTATCTTTCTGCCTATTCATTTATTATACTTGGGACTCCAGAAGGGAAATAACTCTTTAAATCTGCTCCATAGTAACTGTATCCCTCTTACTCCAATATGGCCCAAGTAATCATCTATGCCACAATAACAGGTGCAGTTTAAATTGTGGCTGGGTCCTCAAGTTTACTTCAAGGGTGTTGGTGTCAGTAGATGCAAATATGTTTAAATGTTTGCCATCATAAATCCTTGAAAAATAAGAACTTATTTCCTATAAGAAGTAAGACTTTTATATCTTAAAAGCAAAGAATTAAATTAAGCCATCTTACTTCACTTTGTTTTGAAAGACTTGTTTCAGTTCCAAAATCACTCAGCTTGACAGGTTTCCATAGGAAGCTCCCTAAAACTAGTTGCCATGGAGTCAATTCTTATTCATGGTAACAAACCACCCCACCCTGATAGCCAGCCCCAATGTGTCAGAGTAGAACTAGGTTCAATAGTGTTTTCAATGGCTGATTTTTCAGAAGTGGATAACCAGGACTTTCTTCCAAGGTGCTTCTGGAAGGACTCAAACCTCCAACCTTTCAGTTAACAACCAAGTATGTTAACTGTTTTTGCCACCCAGGGACTCCAGGAGACTTGCTAAAACCTAAAGACACTCTTTGGAAAAGGCCTTATACTATCAGTTCATATTTGATACAAATAAATGTCAACAATATACACCAGGATCTGTGTGTTTTGAATGGCTACATACTGGCATAGGCTGAGACAGAGAGTGTAGACTTCACCTCAGTGCGCCTACTTCCCCACAGTGTCCCTAACAATCATTAGAAAGCACATGAAGTTTTTATTGCTTGTCTCCTTCTTGCTGTCTTAGCATCCTCTTACACTTCATGGAATCCCTTGGAAGCTTCTCTTTGTTCACCACCTACAGACCCCATCTTCATGGTGCCTTCTGCCTGTCCAAAGCTTGTCCACATCAGAGGACTCTGTCCTGTGAACTGCCTTCCTGGGACAGCTGTTTTAAGACCTTGTGTTGCGAGAACAAGCTCAGCCCACTAAAAACAGTTTATGCTGTGGATATGTCAGGCACCATCTGGTGGGATGCTGTTGTCTCTCCTTAGCAACTGCTCCCACATCTCTGTCTCTGGTTACCTTGCCTGCTTCCCTAGTTACCAAACTTTTCCATCTCTATCACATCTCTGATACCACCCTTGTCAGTTTGCAGCCTCCCTGGTGAACTTCTAGAACTCCACAGAGGAGGATCCCAGTGCTTCTACCTCTTTGATTATAGACTGACTGTAAGTACTAACTCTGGTTTCAAGCCTGCCAAGTCTCACAGCATCTGTTAATCAAAACTCTCAGTTCAAGAGCTGTCATTTGGAGATGGACAATCTGATCATTTAACCCAGCAGATCTTGATTCTGGATGCACATTTGAATCATTTGGAAACTGCTAAAAGGATGTGGAGGTGGCATATTCTGACCTCCTCTAACTTCACAAGAGGAAGACAAAAGGTGCCACCTCCATGTCCTTTTAACAGTTAGTGTCAGAAGCGGGGTTCATTGCAATGACCCCACACTCATGGAAGCATAGGACATTGTAAAAGAAAGAAGATAGGGGCCTGGAAACTCAAACTTTTGATTCTTAAATGGTTACTTTGTTGTTACCTGTAACGGAGGAATACGGAGATTCAGCTGCAGCTGAAGGGAGAAAGCCCTGAGGCAAGAGCCAGGCCAAATTAAAGGAGATAGGCACTTGACTGCTAACCAGAAGGCTGGCGGTTCAAACCCACCAGCCACTCCTCTCCTCGGAAGTAAGGTTGGGCAATCCTACTTCCATAGTGATACTGCCTCGGAAACCCAAGGAGGGGTTGCCGTGAGTCAGGGCTGACTCGACGGCACATAACAACAACAACAACAGTAGGTCTGGAGGCTAGGTCTTTTGGTTAACCCAGCCAGAGGCCCAAGGCTATATGCATAGAACGTGAAGATTGTCAAGGCTGAAGAGATAAAACTGGAATGTTTTTAAAGTGTTGTGTGTTTGGTTTATATGTTTATCTGAATGTATTATGGAATTTTGAATTTTTAGTAAGTGGTTTGGCTTGGGTGCATCAAGTCAGGAAAGTCATGGTCTATGAGAGAAACCCCTTTCAGGACTGGAAGTTAAAGGAAGCTGGTGAATATCAGGCTTTTATGCTGCTCATGCTGCTCATTAGTGACCACATAGGGCTTCTTGGTCAGTGGAAGTGGGGAAAGTGCAGCAATGAAGAAACAGGCTGTGTTTGGTACTCTTTGACCTAGCCCATGGAGGCTAGGTATGAGAGGAAGGGCTGGCTGGTCTGAAGTGCAAGTTGTGTGGATTCCTGAGCCTTCTGGCATTGAACTAGTCCCTGAGGACTAGGGATGAGAGAGAGAGAGAAGGTGCTGGCTGTTCTGAGTAAAGGGAGGAGTGTGATTCTCAAGCTTGCATCTGGTACTCATGACCTAGCTGAGATGGCTAGGGTTGAACTGATAAGATCTTGACCAAATGAAGAGGAAGATGATTGACACAGCTGGTGTTAAGTTGCTGCTGTTGGACTCAGATCTTGAAAGGAGTGTCGGTGAGAGGAAGCTACCACTGACATGATAATGCAAAAGCAAAAGGAAAGTTTATTGGCTAGCTTGAGCTAGGTACAATGACGCAGAGGTTTGGGCAAAAGACCCCGTGCTCTCCTACTATTACATTTTTATAGGAAAAATACAGGGTGGAGTAACACCAAGGCAAAGGGGTACAAATGATTGGTTGTTGCTAGGGGGTAGAAAAGGAGGGGAGGGGGTTTGAGGTAAAGCCCTGAGGCATGGGGGACGTGCTAGAATCCCCGGCACTAAAGACTCCTGGTTAAAGAATAATTACCTGGAGGGCATTAGTACAAAACGAGTGGTCTCACACTGCAATGTGAATGGCTTTCTCTGGACTGGACTGTGCTTGTTTATGGATGCAGATGCCCAAAGTTCCAAGCAGAACAGAAAATTCTTCAGAGAGAAAGGAACATGTTTGTCTCTTCAGAGTGCTGGTTTGGTAGGGATGGGTATATTGGAAATTGGCTATTTAAAATGGGGGGAGGTAAGGGAGGAAGTGGCTGCCTTACATGCTTTCATGGGAGAGCTTATTCTTAAACTCATTGTGAAGGGAATATTAATTTTTGAATAATAAAAGAGACAATGGCTAGAAAAGCCAGCGGTGGCCTGTGGTGCAGTGAATTACTTGGTATGGCTTTTCTAGCCATTGTCTTTGTAACTCCCATCAGATTACTGGGTGGGGCCATTCAAATTAAGTGTGTAGAACTCCGATGTAGGGATTGGTTAGTTTTGTCGTTCTGCCAGGCTTAAAATGAGCCCTCCTAGAGGCAAAGAAGGGGATCTCACTTCCATCAAGAGAGAAGAGCTGGAGGTGAAGTAGAGTGCATCCTTGGACCTGAGATCCCTGCACTGGACCTCCTTGGCTGAAACACCCAGCAGAGGGAGATGCCCCAACAGAGAAAGAGATGGCTCAGCAAAGAGAGAGACACCCTAGCAAAGAGATGATCCCAGTGAAACCAAGAGGCACAAGACAATGGTGCACATACCTTGGCCCAAAGAACAAGAAAACTCTTGGGAAAGTGCTCTTGGGAAGGAGGATTGCTGATAGAGTGAGGTGTACCTAGGTGTACCTATTGCTTTGGTAAGAGCTTTGTAACACTTGCCCAAGCAGGGAAGAGGCTAGGTCAAGAGGTCAAGGGCCAGAGAGGTGTGTCTGAGGGCACAGCAGAAGGGAGACTGTCCTAATAAAAGAATTATATCTTGAGCTTGTTCATGAGCCTGAATTGCAGCCTGTTACTTTCCTAATAAACCCCATAATCATGAGTATTGTCTATGAGTTCTGTGTGGCCATTGTGATGAATTATCAAACCCAGCAGAGAAGTAGTGAGTGCCCTGGGAGGGACAGTTGGAGTCAGAATTGGTAAAATGCTGGAGGGTGGCATGCCTGGCCTCATGGGTAAAAGCCTTGGGCTGCTGACGGTGATTCTTTCTTCCTCTTGTGAAGCTAGAGGAGGTCAGAAGATGCCAACCCCATGCCCTTTTCACAGAAGCTTCTAAAAATTACTGACACTCAGGCCCTGGCTCCAGAGATTCTGATTTATTTGGTGTCTGGGGTTCTTGTTGTTGTTGTTAGCTGCCAGCAAGTCAATTCCAACATATGGTAACCTCATGGATGCAGAATACAACTGATACATGGAGTTTTCAAGGCTGTGATATTTCTGAAGCAAATCACCAGGAATGTATTCTGAGGCAACTCTGGGTGTGTTTGAACTGCCAACCTTTCAGCTAGTAGTCAAAGGCTTAACTGTGCAACAACACCCAGGGACTCCTTGCTCTGGGGTAGAGAAGTCTTTCAATAAGCTCCCAAGGTGGTTCAAGTGCATACATAGGGTTAGGAATCACTGATCTAACTCAAGAAATGCACAGGGCTGAGTTCCCCTGAACATGCAAAAAATAACTTCTAGCTCAATAATGATTCTTTGGAAGTTTCCCTAGTGACACAATGATTAAGCCCTTAGCTGCTAACCAAAAAGCTGGCCATTCAAACCCACCCAGTGATTGCACAAGAGAAAATACCTATCAATCTGCTCTTATAAAAATTACAGCCAACAAAACCCTATGGGGAAGTTTTATGCCATCATATGGAAAAACTGACTCAACAGGACTCAACAATGATTGTTTGGACAGATGTCAATTCCTACAGAGGTTATCTGAATTTCATTTAAACAAATAACTCTTATAGACTTTTAAAATTTGCCTGAACAGTCAATAAAACGTTATACATATTTTTGAAAACCAATACAATTTTTTCTCTTTTAGTACAGCTCTATGGAAATGTACCATTACCTGCTGAATGTAGCCTTTGTCTATGTGACTTCCTGGTTGAAAAGCATGCACCTTTCAAACTAACTCTTTCATGCCCCCAAAATTTTATGTAAAACCCTGAAATAATCAGTCACATAACAAGAACATCATTGAGCAGTGTTCCCAAGTGGCCCTGCATGATATGGTGTGTACCTTTCTAAGTACTGTGAACAGAATAAACCTAGTTACTTTCATGGCCTCCCTGACTCCTCTTTCCTGTGTTGTACCTGATCCACCACCCCACAAATATGTTAACTATCCTTCACTGAATTTACCTCCACAGACACTCTGTTTTTGTTGCTGGGTGCCATCAAGTCAATTCTGACTTCTAGCAACCCCACATGACAGAGGAGGACTTCCTCATAGGGTTTTCTTAGCTATAATCTTTACATGTCTTTCTCCCACAGAGCAGTTAGTTTGGGTGACCAACCTTTCAGTCAGAAGCAGAGTCCTTACCCATTTGCACCATAAGGTCTCCTAAATGGACACTGTATTCCCACCAACCTCAATCTTCCAGGCTTTTGCTCTCTATCCCCCACCATCTCAAAACCCCTTTCCCTCAACTCTGCTGGCTGAGAGCATTCTCCTTTCTCAGGGTCCTAATGGAACCTCTCCTCCCCAAAACCTTCACAGGCCTCTCCAGCTGACAGTGTTCTTGTGTGCCTCTAATCATACAGCAAGGTCCTTGGGTGGTGCACACAGTATGCACTAGGCTATTAATTGAGCTAAGGTTGGTGGTTAAAACCAGAGCTTCAAATCATTCAAAATGGTTCAATCATGGTGGAAGTAACAAGGGCAGTGTAGGCATTGCATAGCAACCAAATCTCTTTCACATCAGATTCTAACCCAAGTAGGAAACAGGCAACGGTGCCCCACCCAAAGATGACAGCCAACCACTCCATTTTGAATGTCTTTCAGTCAGCCACCATCTTTGAGCAGTGCCCCGCTGCCTGATATCTTAAAGATTACAGCTAAGTAAACACTATGGAGCAGTTCTACTCTATAATGGGTTCACTGGGAGTAGGAATCTTGATGGTACAAGACAACAACAATTTTACAATATTTATCTGATGACACCATTCCTCCAACATTTGCACTGTTCTTTTATCATTTAACCTTTATTTTGCCCTTACCTTTTCAAGTACTTCCACCTTGTCTCCCCAAACAGTCCATCAGTTACATATTTTTGTAACTGCCTTGGTGCTTTGCACATAATAGATTCAGCAAATATTTGGTGTGTGTCTTTGATTTAGACCTCTGATGACCAACAACATAATACACAAAACCTAAAAATCTGAGTCAAGGCATTGGTAAAAATTTTACAGTGTTGAATGCGGTATTAAAACTTCCAATATGCTGATGAACACATGAGTTACTAAACAGCAGACTGTGCAAATCAAAATGAAAGCAAGACAACATCATATTTTGTATCAACTAACAGCTCAAGCAGAAACATTTTGTATCATTGTTACAAAGGATAACTAATAAAATAAAAATTCCTTAGCTACCAACACCCTCCTGTTAATCAAAATGCACTAGCAGCCATGCTTAGGCCTACACCCATCACTCAGTGCCATTGAGTCAACTCCAATCATAGACACCTTATAGGACAGAGTAGAACTGCCCCATCGGGTTTCCAAGACTGTATCTTTAAAGAGGCCGATGGTCACTTCTTTCTCCTACAGAGCAGTTGGTAGGTTTGAACCAGTGCCTTTTTGGTTAGCAGCCAAGCACTTAATCACGGCACCACCAAGGCTCCTTGCCCAGGCCTACGATGTGCAAAGGAAGACATATATGGCCCCAGACCTGGATTTTACCTACCAGAATATATGCAGTCTGAAATCCATGCCATTTTACTCCCAGATAGAATGACCCCATACACTATAGGAAGAATATGCAGGGATGTTTATTCTATTCTTCTATAAAGTCCATAAATAATGTATTTATTGAGAATGAACTATGTGCCATGTCCTAGGACTGTGAAATACAAAGATGACAAAGACACTGCCCTTGTTTTCAAGTTATTCACAGTCTTAGTGGGAGAGACACTTAAATAGATAATTTTAACACAATGTGGAAAATACAGTACTAGAGTACACATACTGAGGATATCACGAGAACACAAGGAAGGGCTACCTAAGTTAACCTGGAGTAATCAGGGAGGGCCCTTCTGAGTTAGTGATGCCTGAACCAAGTATTCAAGATGCCAAAGTAGTTAACCAAGTGGAAGATGAGAAATCAATATTCCAGTTAGAAGAAGCACAGAAGCAAAGGAGAGAGCTAACTAATATCATGGTATATGCATGGAACCTTTGGCAATTCTACATTGCAGAAGACAAGACTCAATCAAGTTTCTGCCACAGAGGTAGTAACAGCTTGTTAGCTGGTAAGCTTAGATGCAATGTGAAAGAGTTTGGGCCAAAAGCAAATGGAGAGTGTCTAGGCTTGAAACATTTAACACATCTTCCAAGATCTAACATGCAAAGCAAGAACAGCTTAACCCTTCATGAATCACATCGACAGTAAATGCTGTAGGAATCCAGTCAACACGGCTACTTAGCCAATGATCCAAACATTCATAGACCGTCTGTACAGACGAATATTAAAGGAAATGATCTCTGAGATAAATCCCTTCCATCCAAGATACCATTATTTTTATTATAAACATTCATCAAATCTATGGGCCTATGACATGGGTCTTTCTTCCTGAAGGAACTAAACTATATCACAGAACAAATATCATAGTGTTTTATCAGCAAACTATACTTTTCCTCAAATTATGACTGGCCATGTCAGTAAAAATTATGTATTTATTATTTATTTATTCTTAGTATTTTATTTTAAAATGGTTAATATATTTTTTTATTTGCAAACTATTAGTTATTCAGTTTAAGCTTGTACTTGTGTGCAATTACATACATACCCACAAAGATTTTCACTCAATTTTGATAGGTGAAAACTGGTTGGTTTGAGTGTTGTTATTTTAATAAATTTGCCTCAGTATAAAAAAACAAATTGCTTAGTCTACATGTTCAAAACCATTGACACAGAAGAAAAACATCTGCAGGAAGTAATTCTGTTTGGCTCAGGCAAGTGACAACATAAACTGTATCAAAAGCTATATAAGGTGGAAAAATTCAACTGCTTACCTCACAACTGGATCAGGAAGAAACATAATGATAAATGGAGAAAAGACTGAAGTTGTTAAGGGGCTTGTTTTACTTGGATCCATAATCAACACTCATGGAAATAGCAGTCAAGAAATCAAATGATGTATTGCATTGGGCAAATCTGCTCCAAAAGATCTCTTTAAAATACTGAAGAACAAAGATGTCTTGAAGACTCACATGCACCTGACCCAAGCTATGATATTTTCAGTCATCTCATATGCAAGCAAAGTTAGACAATGAATATGAAAAATCATAGGAGAATTGATTCATTTGAATTATGGTGTTGGCAAAAAATATTGAATATATCCATTCCTTACTTCTTGCAACGGGTAGGTTCCAAAGACCAGGTCATTATGCAAAAATTGGCATTATGTAAAAATAGAGGATAAGCGTATAGGATCACAAAATGGAGACTGACTACATCATTACATAACTGCCAGATTTCATTATTATGTAACTGCCAAACCACTGAGAATCATGGCCAGCCCAGTTGGGGCTCTTAACCATCAGAGCCACCTCATACCTCCATGTTCATTACTGCCAGACCTATGTATTAATGTGCAAAATAGTTGGATAGTAGATTTTTTACTATTGTTAATGCAAAATTTACATAGTGAGATAGATAAGTGAGGAAAAGTGTACACCATGGACTGCCAGAAAAACAAAGATCTCTCTTGGAAGACATATAGCCTTAGAAATGAAGATGGCAAGACTTTGTCTCACATACTTTGGACATGTTGTCAGAGGGACAAGTCCCTGGAGAAGGACAATATGCTTGGAAAAGTAGAGTGTCAGCAAAAAGGAAGACCTTCAATGAGATGGGTTGGCACAGTGGCTACAACAATGGGCTCAAATAGAGCAACAATTATGTGTATGGGGCAGGATTGGCAGTGTTTTATTCAGTTGTACATAGGGTCACTATGGGTCAGAACTGGCTCAACATCACCTAACTAAAACAATAACCTTTTAAATATGTCATATATCTCCAAACAGAACCATGCACATGATTTTCCCTAATCAGTGCTGGACTTCTCAAAACTGATAAAACTGAATTAACACAGCCTTCTGTTGCCAACCTTACCACAGCTGGATTTGGTGTCTCATCCTTCCATCATACCTGTGCAGGTATTGTTTTCCTAGCAGTGATATTATTGGAGATGGGGCAAACGTCAATACTTAACATTTTTCTTAGCCTTTTCAGGACCACATAACTAGGTAATTACTAGGAAAAATAATAATGATGATAAAACTTAGAATAATGTTAAAATGCTAAGTGTAATGCGTAAATAAATAAATAGAGCAATAGTGAAGGATTATAGACTAGACACTGGAGCTAGACTGCTGAGTGTGACTCCTGGTTTCCCCACTTCCTAGCTGGGTAACCTTGGCTAAGTCATTTCATCATTCAAGTTCTCATTTTCCCAATGTATAAAATGGGAGAAGTAATAATAGCTCCTGTCTCATAATGTTGTTGAGAAGATTGTGAAAATTTATATAAACCAGTTAAATGAGACCTCAGCACACAGGAAGCTATATATTCTAGGTATAATTAATATTATCACTATCAGTAGAAGTATTATAAGTATATGGCACCATAATCCACAAATCATATTAGTTTTCAGGAAATTGTTTCATGGAATATCATGAGGCAGTATATTCACTGACCTCTCCTTTTCAATCAATCAATAAAGAT
>NW_006921668.1:3459726-3461255 GCF_000298275.1 Orycteropus afer afer
GGAGGGTCGACGAAAGAGGGGGAGGCCTTCAACGAGATGGATTGATACGGTGGCTGCGATGATGGGCTCAAGTATAGCAGGGATTGTGGGGCTGGCGCAGGATCGGGCAGTGTTTCGTTCTGCTGTGCATGGGGTCACTATGAGTCGGAAACAACTCGATGGCACTTAACAACAACAACAACTCCTTTTCAAGCATTTTTGGGAATATTTGAAGTACAGGGTGGAGGCAGGGAGCCTTAAGAGATTATATTATGAAAGTTATTTACCAGGAAAGCATGAAATGGCAGACACTATTGGTCACCATTCTAGGCACTCTTCCAGCTTGGAAAGGCCATGTGACACAGTTCAACAGGAAAAGACTTCTTCCTGCTAACATGATGGTTCAAGCCACAGGAGCCATTCTGTGACATAACGGAAACCCCCAAAGATCACAGATCTCAGTGCTGACATTATTGGGTCCCTGAATCAGTGCCAGCAACCACCCACCTACAGATTTTTCATTGTGTAGAAAAAACAAAACCCTCTACAACTGAAACATTTTATTCAGGTCTTCTAATCCATGCAGCCAAAAGCATTCCTGACTGAAATATTGCCAGACTGTACATTGTTCATGAGAGTACGTGAGACATCCCAGTCTGCAGCACTTAGCCTCGCCCATTGCCATCAAGAACATTTCTTTTCTTCTTTAGTTCTTGGTGTACTTGAGCTTCTGTGCTCTGCCTCCCATCATTCCTTGTCTGCACTGAATTCTGGGAATATGCTGAGAACCTCTCACTTCTTCCTCATTCTATCTTCTTACCCTCAAGCTCAGGTCCCATGTTCAACTGCCTATGATCTAAGCATTCCATTTCTTGCCCTTCCAAGAAGCCATATTTTGGGGCAGGCATCACCAGAGTTACTCAATACCTCTGACATAAACATCAGAAGATTTCTCTTCAGGATCATGGGAGCATACGCCCTCCTGTTGGCATCTGACCACTTGTTTCCTTACCAGTTTATATTACTTTGGTCAGTTTTTCTGCTCCCCAGTGTTCTCAAAAAATTCCATTGGGCATTTTTAGGGCAGTGAAACTATTTTACATGACATTTTAATGGTAGATACATGTCATTATGTGTCAAAATCCATAGAACTATAAACACAAGGAGTAAACCCTAATATAAACTATACACTTTAGTTAATAATATTGTATCAATATTGTTTCCTTAATTGTAACAAGTGTACCACACAAATGCAAGACTTTAATAACATGGAGAAAATGCACAGATGTATGGAAGCTCTGAACTTTCAGCACAATTCTTCTATAAACCTAAAATGCTCTCAAAATAAAGTCAATTAAAAAAAGGTCTCAATCAGTCCTCACTTCTTTTCTGCTTTTTACCAAAATATTATTATATTATACACACAATAAAATTAGTAAAAAGCAATGCAATTAGTGAATATTGTTTCCAAGACATAGATTTTCTCAATTGCCATTCTGTACTACTGTTATTTAGAGAAATTGTTTAGTTAAATACATTATTAAAATATT
>NW_006921668.1:3461355-3462413 GCF_000298275.1 Orycteropus afer afer
AAAAAAAAGACCTGAAATTTAGACTAGTAATGAGTTTTTTTCCAATTCATATTATGCCCATCAACAGAGAATGGATAACCAAGCTATGGTACACACACACACTGGAATACTATGCAACACAAAAGAATAATGCAGAATCCGCAAAACACCTCCTAATGTGGAGAAACTTGGAGGACATTATGCTGAATGAAATAAGTCAATCACAGAAGGACAAATGTTGTATTAGTCTATTATTGTAAAAAGACAAGGAAAGGTTTATATGTAGAACAGAACTTTGTTGGTTACTAGGGGTGGGAGGAGCAGGGAGGGAAAATTGCAAGATAGGTAAGAGACAAATATTGATTTCAGTGAATGGAAAGGCACTATGCCAAAAGCTAGTGACCAACACAATAACACTAAGGAAAAGGAAGGCACAGAAAGGTGCACAATAGGTACAGACAACAAAGATAAACACTTTTACATGTACAATACTGTGTTATCAGTAGTAACAAACATCAATCTATGGGTAGATACATAGGTAGACAAGCTGAATGATCAGATGTCTAGGCAAAAGGAAATATACCCATGATCATATATAAGTTTGGCAGACAATATTCCTATATATTTATTTATAACTTCTTAGCCACAGTCGACCAAGCTGAGAGAGAGAGTTGTTGGGCCTGTGGCTTCAGAACCCTGGTCAAAGGGGAACATCAAGCTCAATTACACAAAAACATTGCTCTACATTATACTTTGGTGAGTGGCAACTGGGGTCTTAAAAACTTACAAGCAGCCATCTAGATGCAACAATTGGTCTCTTCTAGTTCAGAATCAAGAAGAATGAAGAAAAGCAAAGATGTATGGAAACAATTAGTCCAAGGGACTAGTGGACCATGCAAACCTCACCCTCCATGACCATGAGACCAGAAGAACTAGATGGTGCCTTTCTATCACTGTCAACCACTCAGAAAGGGATCAGTACAAGAGATCCTAGATAGTTGTTGTTGTTGTTAAGTGCCGTCGAGTCGTTTCCGACTCATAGCGACCCCATGCACAGCAGAACGAAACACTGCCCGATC
>NW_006921668.1:3465253-3468267 GCF_000298275.1 Orycteropus afer afer
GTTTGTGTTGTTGAAGAAAGGTGTTTGCAATGAACAAGTCGTTGGTCTTGCAAAATTCTACCACGCGAGTTCCAGCATTATTGTCACCAAGGCCAAATTTTCCAACTACCAGTAGTGATTGCAGTTTCACATGTGTATATTTGTCTATAGGAGCTCTGGTAGTGTAGTGCCTAAGGCATTTGACTGCTAACCAGAAGACTAAAGGAAATCCTTTGGACAGAGAACCAACAACACCAGGCAGTGACCAGAGATTAAGATACATGACACCATCTGCTGGAAATAAACCCAGATATGGAAGGTGTCAAACATAAAATACTAGAAGGAGGAAGTAGAAGTGTGCCAAACACACAATAAGTGACACATAATTGTAAATAAATGTAAATATAAATAAGAAATAATAGTTCAGTGGCTTCTAGTTGTTGGTTGCTGTCAAATTGATTAAAACTCACAGCAACTCCACATATTACAGAGTAGAAATGCTCCATAGGATTTTCTTGCCTATAATCTTATGGAAGCAGATCACCAGGCTTTTCTTCTGCAGTACCACTTGGTGGGTTCAAAATTACAACCTTTAAGTTAGCAGTTAAGCACAAACCATTTGTGCTGTACCTGATGAGTGGACCAATAAGCAACATCATGATAAATGGAGAAAAGATTGACGTTGTAAGGGATTTCATTTTACTTGGATCCACAGTCAACACCCATGGAAGTAGCAATGGGCCAACGATAAAAAACCACCAAGAAGAGCCTGAATCACCCTTGGATGCTCTTCACAAACAGTTACCTGATGAGGTATACCAGAATCCCCATAAAAATTCCTAGATGCAGTGTTACTGACTCCCTGCAATTCCCACATCAAATTATAAGTCTGAAGTAATATAAAATAAAACCAAATCTGCTTCTGGGGATTCAAAATGGAATCTCACCAGTGAGCAGCATGCTTTTTCCCTCTGGCATCTAAGGACTTGGAAAAATAACAGTACAACTTGGTACAACAGTTTGAATTAGGAAGTTTGGAGCTCTGAACAGCTCACTGAATCAGAGTGCACCAAACAGAAGAGCAGAATTGGAGGAAAAGCACAGGGAGATTATTTAGGAAAGAGCTACTGGCAGAGTATGGATGGGCACCTGAGAGAGGCCATTGGACACTTCCTTGGGGCAGTTACTGTCTGCCAGGTGAGGGCGGCTGCCTGAGATTCCTGAGCCAAGAAGGAAGACACCTCATAGCAGCATAGCAGTGACCACTCCAATATTCCACTGGGCAGCGGCAGAGATCTGCCTCCAGCAGCTGATTTTGTTGGTAATTTGGGTTATCTGGGTGCAGGCGGGCATGGGCACCAACACTGAGATTCAGGCGGAGAACTCACTGCTGTGCCACGAAAGGTAGCTCCCTCCCTTCCCAGTGGGTCAAAGGCTTGGGTCAGACTGGGAGACATCGTGTTTTTCTTTGCCATGGACAGCGGGACCACAGGTCACTAGCAGGTACTCCCCCAACTCCAACACAGCTGAAATTGTGTGCATCTTTGGTGCCACAGGTGGGCAGTATCACAGACAAACTCCAGAGCCGGCCACTAGCAGACTGGTGGGATTGTGTCAGCACCGCGGGCAGATGGGGCAGGGAGAGTGAAGAAAATGCAGCTGAGTGCAGTCCCGGGAATTTTGCCTTGGAACTGGTTTTTGGCGCTGTGGGGCCGCGGAAGCAGGGTCTTTGACTGTGCCTGAAATTGGCGGAAAGTTGTGATGCCCTAATAATAGGAATCTTTCCTGAGGTTGAGCCACGGTCTTACAAATAAACTCATCATCAATAATAGCCTGCTCAAAGCCCTAGAAACCGACCCTAGTAACACCAAGCTTTCCTTTCTCTGCTCTCACCTTCTCTGCCAATAACTTCACTCATTCAATAGAAAAAACCATATTCAGCCAATTACCATAAAACCTCCCACTTTGAATTCTAAACCCTTTTTACGACAAACAGAAACACATATCTGCACTACACACAGTGATTTCACCATCACAAAGAAAACAGCAGAGCGATCCAACACACCTGAATCAATAATAAAATAAAACACACCAGCTTCACCTTTTCAAAATATTAAACTGTAAAACCAAGACAAAACAAATCAACACATAACCAGCAGCTAAAGACAACCTAAAGAGATAGAGCTCCATCAGATTCCAGGGGCTTAAGAAGAGGTTTTGCTTTCCAGTAACCCCAAGAACAATCTGGATCTGCACTACAAGACTGAAAATGTCCTAGTTTACACCTTCTTTTTTTTTTTTTTCCTCTCGTGGTTAACCCCGTTCCTTGTTGGTTTGTCTTTTGTTTTTGCTTTTTCGTTTGTTAGTAGGTTTGTTTTCTTTCTTCATTATTCTCCTTCTCTACCTTTTTTCTCCTAGTTACCTACCCCCAAATATTGCAGGCTTACCTGTTTTCTTCTTCTTTTCTCGCCTTTTTCTTTTTTTTTGGTTACTGTTCCTGTGTGAGTTCAGGGTGTATTTTTTGTCCATAGGCTTTTAGTTTTTTCAATGGTTATTCAATTATAATTTTTGCTTAACTGAGTGGGACGTACCAACAGTCCCCATAAGACACAAGTACACCCACACATCCTGCAACTTCACTTACTAAGCAAGAGCCAGCAGCTCCTTCTCCACCAATGGGCCAATGATAAAAAAAAGCACCAAGAAGAGCCTGACTCACCCTTGGATGCTCTTCACAAACAGTTAACAGAGATCTTAATACAATACTACGATGCCTCGGAGAAAACAGATCATCACAGTCCACACAAAGAAGCAAGATAAAGTGGTAGCAACAAGGAAACAGGATACAGACCCAGACTCTCTGATAAGGAATTCAAAAGAATTATATTTAGGTATCTTCAAAGGATTGAAAGACAGACAAAAGAAAACACAGAAAAAAAAACCTTAGAAGAATTTTGGAAGAAAATACAAGAACAAAATGACAAAATAAATGAAAAATTAGAAATGATTCTAAATCTACAGGTAGAAATCCAGAA
>NW_006921668.1:3469634-3491316 GCF_000298275.1 Orycteropus afer afer
CCGCTATCACCACTTCTATTCAACATTGTACTGGAAGTCCTAGCCAGGGCCAGAAGGCAAGAAAGGGAAATCAAAGGCATCCATATTGGTAAGGAAGAAGTCAAACAGTCCCTATTTGCAGATGAAAAGATCCTATACCTAGAAAACCCAAGAGACTCAGTCAAAAATCGACTGGAACTAATTGAGAGATTTAGCATTGTGGCAGAATATACGATCAACAGCCAAAAATCAGTTGGATTCCTCTACACCAGCAAAGAGATTGCTGAAGGAGGAATAAGGAATTCAAAACCATTTACGATAGCTACCAAAAAAAAAAATAAAATACTTGGAATAAATCTTATCAGGAACACAAAAGACCTATACAAAGAAAACTATAAAAAAGTATGTCAAGAAACCATAAGAGAACTACATAAATGGAAGAACATCCCATGCTCATGGATAGGAAGATTGAACATTGAAAATGTCAATTCTACCCAAAGCAATCTATACATTCAATGCAATCCTAATCCAGATCCCATCAACATTCTTTAGAGATATGGAAAAAACAATCACTAACATTATATGGAAAGGAAAGAGACTTCGAAAAGGCGAGAATTTGACCACTGAACCACCAATGCCCTGTAGGTAAACTTTAAACAAATCTTCTGAAGACCGACCCCAAATCATCTCTCTTGCCTCATCCCTGATGACATCCACCACTGTCATCTTCTGAGTTTCACCAGCCCCATTTATTTGTATTCTCAATGCCACCTATTCCTCCAAATGAATCCTGATGAAGAAGGCAATGGGTAGGGTGTGTAATTACACCTGGAGTAAGACTAATATTTAGTGTGCCTGGGTGAGCTTAGGGAATGAGAGTTGAATCGTGCCCTTCCCTAGTGCTAACCCTACTCTACTGTTAAGTACACTAGGCCTGGCCTTCTAACTTAATTTCTGACTGAACCTTCTACCTACTGCCTCACTGGGGCTGAAGTTCTTCCCAAAGACCAGTCACTTGACTGAGGCCCTGACAACTCTCTTGGCCCATTACCATATCCTTTTTATTCAGTTACTGCCTGTTATTCAGTTATAAATCAGAAAGAACTCTAAGCACCAAAATGCTGCATCCCACTAGGCTTTTAATATTGGCACCTGCTGCCCAGGAGCCTATACCCAGATTGGAGGGGGGGAAAAAAATCCACTGCCACTGAATTGATTCTTACTCATAGTGACCCATAGAGTTTACAGGCTGTAAATCTTTAAAGAAGTACATTGCCTTATATTCCTCCCACAGAGGAATTGGTAGGTTTGAACTGCCAACCTTCTGATAAACAGTCATATGCCTTAACCACTGTGCCACCAGAACTCCTTCCATATTGAAGAGTGATTCCAAATTACCACACATCTTTCAGCATTAGAACTTGAATTGCCAATTCCAAGGAATAACTTAAAGAAGAAATGTGAAGAAAAAAGTGGTGACTTGAATGTTGCTATGATGTTGCAAGCTATACCTCCAGTATTTTGCATGCCAGCATGGTAGGTAATCCATGGCAGACAGGCTTCAGCTGAGCTTCCAGACTAAGATACTCCAGGAAGAAAGACCTGGTGATCTACTTCTATAAATTAGTCAATGAAAACTCTATGGGTCATAAGAGAATATTATCTGATATAGTGCTGGAAGACAAGCCCCATACATAGGAAGGTGCTACACAAGAGCCACAACAAGGGACTCAGCATACAAATAATCATGAAGATGGTGCAGGACCAACCATGTTTTATGTTGTTATACAGAAGGACGCCATGTTGAAGCTGACTCAATAGCAACTAACAACATTACTAGCTTAACTATATGTATGTCAATCATCTACTGCCACTCCAAAAAAGCCAAACTTACTGCCATCGAGTTGGATCCGACTCCTAGTGACCCCTCCTTGGATTTCCGAGGTGGTATCTCTACAGAAGTAGATTGCCCACTCTTCCTTCCGAGGAGTGGTTGGTGGGTTTGAACCGCCAGCCTTCTGGTTAACTGTCAAATGCCTTAGGCACTACGCCACCAGAGCACCTAGATGTAAACTCAAGAAAGGCAGGGATGATATTGATCTGTCTTCTTATGATATCCTCATCATCTAGTAGAACACCTGTCACCCACCAAACAGTCTATAAATATTTGTTTCATGAATGCTACATCCATTTAATGAATGAAGGCTCTCTGATTAGTGCTTGTTAAGTGCTGGGCACTGTGCTAAATAGTTTCCTTTGATTATTTCATTTAATAATTAAAGCAACCATGTTAAGTTCCTATTATACTTTTCATTGTCTACATTGAAAAACCGAAGCTTAAGATAATTAAATGATTTGCCAAAATCCCACAGCTAGAAATAGCAAGAGAAGTTTTTGCACCTTCCTTTTAGTTTTTTCTTGCTCTCTTGAAATATCTCATTGCTTTAATATGCATTTCTTTAAAAGTTAGGGTTGACCTTTTAAAATGTATTTTTACTTGTATTTCATCTTTTAAGAATTATGTATAAATATTCTTTGTTAATTTAACTATTATACTTTTTGTGTTTTCTGTTAGATTCACAAGAGTTCTGTATTAAGAATTTACTTATAGTAAATATATTTACAGTTAGTTATTAGTCTCTTAATCCTCTTTATTTTAATACAAAATCTATCAATCATTTTCTTTGTACTTACTGTCATTGCTCTTAAGTAACAAAGATTCCCTCTTGTAGTACAAATATCCACTAATATGATCTTCTTCTATTTTATGATTTAAAAAAAAAAAAAACTTAATATATAAGGAGTTCATTTTGATAGGGGTATATAAGAGTTCTTCTAGTATAAATTGCTGAATCTTCTTTCCCTTCTTCCTCACATATATTAAGGACTTATAGTATTCTTGAGCCAGTATTTTACTTATTTAAGTGCTGTATTTTTATAGTAAGTTTTCAAGTCTAATTGTGCTAAAAAAACAAACAACAACAAAAAAAAAAACTCACTGCTGACAAGTCAGATCCGACTCATAGTGACCCTTCCTTGGGTTTCCGAGGCGGTATCACTATGGAAGTAGATTGCCCAACCTTCCATCCCAGGAGTGGCTGGTGGGTTTGAACCTTCAGCCTTGTGGTTCGCAATCAGATGCTTAGGCACTACACTACCAGAGCTGTTACAATTTCCTATAGAGAGTGAGAAAATGAATTCAGGAAATAACATATAAAACTTAAAATGGAAAAAATAATACATTTATTTCTTTCACTTAGGAAGCTATTTCTAGATAATTAAAATTCTTTATACCTATAACCAAAAATAAAATTGTGGAAGAAAGGAAATGAGATTGATTCTAGGTAGTAGATAGAAACTGCAGCAAAATTATTGAATGCAATAATAAAAATGAGTAACACAGAGAAATCCCAGTTACGTGTAGCCTCTCTAATACCACCCATCAATCTCTTCGGCAAGGCATTCCATTTCAATATATCAAATCATAGAAGAAATTGTACTTGAAGCACTGAATTCTAATATCTAATATCTAATATCAAACCAAAAATAAAATTCACCCACGTAAATAATAAAGTAAAGTTCTATTGGTCCTAATTGCTTTACTAAATAATTAAATGATAATGAAACTTAAGCATTAATTCCACTTTAAAAGTTCCAATTTGTTCAGATGAAAATTCAGTACCCAAAACTGGCATACTAAATGGCATTGCTTTTGAGGCCTTGTGCTTGATCTAATAAAAAGTTATTCACAGGTCTGGTTAAAATAAAACCTTCTCAGCAAATAACCCAAAACAGGTATTTTTCCTGATTGATTATTCATATGTTAACTTTGTAAACACTTAGAAATAGTGTACTGGGTTGGGAACAAGAGCTTGAAAAAATATGACTGACTTATTGATAATTTCTTTTATCACAAAATGACATAACTTTGCTAGTCTCGCCCGTTTATAGCTCAGACTTCTTAATATCCAAAAGTCTTGTAACAACTGTAATATTCAACTGAGAATAAAGGTGAAGAACCATGGTAAAGATTTTCTATCTTCTCTAAGGCCAAAAGGACCCTGGGTGGAGTAAACAGATTTGGAGCTCCGGTAGCATAGTGCCTAAGGCATTGGACTGCTAACCAGAGGTCGGTGGTTCAAACCCACCAGCCACTCCTTGGAAGGAAGTTTGGGCAATCTACTTCTGTAGTGGCATCGACTCAGAAACCCAAGGAGGGGTTTCTATGAGTCGGATCTGACTCGACGGCACATAACAAGAACAACAACAACAAACATAAAGATTAGGAGCTCTAGTGGTGCAGTGGATAAGGCATTTGGCTGGTAACCAGAAGGTCAGCCTTTCAAACC
This sequence comes from Orycteropus afer afer, assembly GCF_000298275.1. Taxonomy (NCBI): domain Eukaryota; kingdom Metazoa; phylum Chordata; class Mammalia; order Tubulidentata; family Orycteropodidae; genus Orycteropus; species Orycteropus afer. Next base: position 3,473,963 of record NW_006921668.1, read on the forward strand.
TACCAACTACTCCACAGGAGGAAGTTGAGGTGATCTACTTCCGTAAATATTTACAGCGTTAGAAACTTTTTGTGGGTTGCTATGAGTCAGAATTAACTTGATGGCTTGATTGACTTGATTAGTTAATATATGTGAGGACTTGATGGGTTTTTAACCTAAAGATTGGCAGTTCCATCAACAGGCTTGATAGAACCAGGATTCTTGGGAGGATATTATTTTTATGTGAATATTTTTTCAAATACAGTCTTTCCAGGTTCCTTTTTAAAGTTGCTGTTGGGTCTTACTGTTGTTTTAAATTTGACAACCAATTTCTAGTCATTCTGCTTAGATATGTAGCACATAGAGATTAAGACCCTTAATTAAAACTACACAATCTCTAAAAAAAACAATGAAAATAACAGTTGAGAGCTCATGAACTTTAACAGGTAACTCAACTGTTGATGATGATGTTTGAAATGGGTTTTAGTTTCAAAATAACAAGTAATACCTTATGCAAAACAAAAGAAAAACACAAAAGGAAATACATAGATACGCATAAAAAATGTTCTTTTTTAATTTTTTCATTCAAACTTCATACTGACATAGATGGTATTCATTAGTTATTTCTGGATAACATGAAAATATACTTATCATTATTCTCACATAGAAATTTCTTTAGGAGGGTTTCCCCTGCCCCAATCATTTTCAAAAGTTGAGGAAAAAAAATTGGAGGGAAAAAAGATCAAGTGTTAAGATCTATAAAGTTTTAGCAAGACAAAATATATTAGATAAAGAAGGGGTTAGTATGCATGCTATGGGGGTGGGAAGAATTAGACCTCTTTACCTCATGACTCAAGAATTATTTATTTCTTAAATTTTTTCATAAAAGATTATCCTGTCACTTCAAACTAGGAAAGCTGAACCTAAGCAAAACTGTATTTTTCCATGTTTCACTCACTGAGATAATAAATTAACATAAAGCTACTTTTCAACTTGACTTAAGTAACACATAAAACCATCACAGACCCAGGCTCTGTAACCTCTCTGTTTAATCTCTAAGAATACATGCTAACCAAAATATTTTATGAACTATTCTTAGAATTAGTCAAAAGAAAATAAAAAACCACATCACACTGAGTAGTTTTTCTTTTTTGAACACCAGGGTAAAATCTTGCAATGATTCGATTGATTTATCTCCAGTGTCCCTCTGCAGATAAATTTAGCAATGATGCTCTGACCAGAAAAATCTTTTTCTGACGATATATGTAAAAAAGAGATACAAAGCAATAAGCATTCATTTCTCATTTTCCTCCCTATGTGAAAATGTAAGAGAGTTTATCTACCTTTATTTTTTATTGCAGCATAAATTTAAGATAAACTGCTCTCTTATAGACATCCACTTGTTGCAGATGCTTTGCTCAGTGCCTTTGTTCCTCCAAGTTTTCACTCTAAGAGATTCTTCAGACTCAGAGAACATTTGTCACAAAAGGATGTGTGCTTGGAAAGTGAATATATGTCTACATTTATGTAGACATAAATTCTTTTAGAATTAGACATTTAAAAAAAGATAGACTATTAAAAATGGCCATCAATCAAAGGTTTTATTTTGACAAAATATTTTGAGATTCATGACTGAAACAAAGCAGGCAATGATTAGAGTTTAAATCAGGACAAAGGAACTCAAAAACCTTAGCTAAGATCATGGAAACAAAAGAAAAAATGACTAGGTAAATATCAGCAAAACTACTCACAAAGAAGCTTCCTGTGGTAGTTAAGTTTGTGTGTCAACTTGGCTGGTCCTGGTTGAGTGGCTGGGCAGCTTGGTATAGTTATTCCCTGTGGTGAGATTAGTAATTAACTCCATGGTGGAATTTATTGGAGCAGCTGAGTAGCTGTTTAGGGATGTGGGCTGCTTCCAGTATATAAGAAGCAACTTTGAGGAAGGTCTCCATCTTTTTGGCACACCTGAACCCTGCATGTAGCCGAGTCTTCATTCAGTTGTCTGCCATGCTATGCTGATCTTGAGACTTTCAATGGACTTGAATTAATGGCCTGCAGTGTGAATTGGTAATATTGGGACTGTGCCTTGTCACTTACCAACCTTGGGTTTGTCAGCCTCAGCGCCCATCAGCTGAGTGAAGAAAAGCCTGCAGGTTCAGTGGGCCGGGACCAGAAAGCAGAGCTGAAGTCCAAGGTTGAGGGGCTTTCATCAAGTCCCTAGAGCCTGATACTTTGAACTCAGACTAAAGCCTCCAAAATTGTAAGAGAATAAACTCCTGTTTGTTCAAGCCATCCCATTTGTGGTATGTTCTGTTAGCGTGGCACTAGGTAACCAAAACACTTCCCCTTTTATGAAAGCTCCAAATACAATGCTATACCAATTCATTCTATTGATTGAAATGATAGTTTCCCTACATGTAGGAGTGAAAATAATCAAATAATTTTGCCTTTCAACATATGTTATCAAGAGGTTAGCAATATATTCTTTAAGTCATCAAACAAGATTGGATGTTTAACCAAAAATGTGATTAGCAGGATCACAAAAATGGAGGAAAACAGTTTTCATATTCACTATGAAAATATATAGCTCAGAAACATAAAAAAGACCAGCCTTACTGGTCTGATAGTGACTGGTGAAGTCCCTGAGACTATGGCCCCAGTCACCCTTCAGGCCTGGAATTCAACTCACTCCCCTGGCTTGACTTCCAGCACAATGGTGCTCAAGGTGAACAACTACACCAGGGAAGTGCACTCCTTTGAACAATCAACCTTGGGAAATCAGAAGGGCATCATTCGCAGAGGGGGAAACCTCAGAAAGCAGGAATGGATAGGAAAGAAGGACACAGGGTAAGGGTAACCATAGGGAGGAAGTAGAAAGAGAGTTGTTACATTGTGAGGATTGCAATCAATGTTACAAAACAAAATATGTATGAAGTGTTGGATGGAAAATAAATTTGCTGTAAATTTTCAACCAAATCACAATTAAAAAGTACAAATAAATAAATAATACACTGCTCGATATATACCAGACTCCCTGTTTTATCTTTATTCTTGCATCAACAAAGCATTTAATTTCGTCTGACTTCCTTCAGTCAAACAGTTATACCCACTAGCAAGGATTATTCTTTAGAAATGTGAAGTTTTGAGGTCAAATTTTAGCTAAATTTGAGCTCCCATGCACAACTCCAAATCTATGACCAACAAGCTGGAATTTTTCTTTGGTAACAGTAGTTACCATTTCTCCAAATCCAGAACAAAGAACTTTTTGAGCCACACTGCTGAAAGAAAGGCTCAAGACAAAGCATACACTCAGGCTGTTTTTGTTTGCTTAAGAATTGACCTGACTTTTTTTAAGGCAGAAATTAAATTTAGAATTTGAATCTAAGAATCAGAGAGTATTTTAAGGTAGTTTTTAATTCAAGATTTGGAGGAAATACTGCTAGAAGAAAATCTACGCATGTAACATATAAAACTAAGTAAACTCTTAAAAATATTTCAGTGCAATTGTTTATAGTTCCATGGATTACTTGTTGTCATTTTTTCAATCTCCTTTGTTACTTTTCTAATACGCTCTCTTTTTTCCCTTTATCTCTATGCTTAGATTGGGATAGCTTCGGTGACCCAAACTTTTTTCAGTTTCTTTCTTCTTTCTACCTGATATTTCATAGTAGTGTCATATTTGGGAGCTCTGGTAGCATAGTGGCTAAGACACTTGCCTGCTAACCAGACGGCTGGTGGTTCAAACCCACCAGCCACTCCTCGGAAGGAAGGTTGGGCAATCCTACTTCCGTAGTGATACTGCCTCGGAAACCCGGGGCCGACTCGACGGCACATAACAACAACAACAACAACAGTGTCATATTTATATAGTACTTTATAAGTTTTACAATTATCACAGTTCATTCTCATAGAAATATTATGATAGAATCCTGAAAAGTATTATTACCCTCCATTCTACACTTAACCTAAATCACAACACCGGTTAAATGGTATCATAGAGACTCAAAAAATAGTGATCTCTTAATCTCAAGAATCTCCCAGTTAACTTAACTCCCTTCAAAGCAGACCATGTAGACAAGGACTACATCTGTCTTTTTCATCTATGTAGTCCCAGCAATTAGCATAGTCCTAACATATAATAGGTGCTCAGTACACACATATTGAATAAAGGAATGAATGAATGAAATATATCAATACTTCTTTTTTAAAATTTTTTATACTTCTTATATTTATATCACCAGCCACTCCTCGGAAGGAAGGTTGGGCAATCTACTTCTGCAGTGATACTGTCTCGGAAACCGAAGGAGGGGTCACTATGAGTCGGGTCCGACTCGATGGCACATAACAACAACAACAATATATTTATATCACTTTTATACTTTTCAAAGTGCTTTTATAAATAAATAAATAAGGTAAAATGCACATGAAAAACTCATCATTTTAAATATTTTAAGTGTACAACTCACTCACCGTATTGTGCAACCATCACCACTCTAGTCCCAGAATGTTTTCATCATACCAAATGGAAACTCCATAATTCTTAAGCAATAGTTCCCCATTCTTCCTTCACTCCAGCCCCTGGTAACCACTAAATACACTTGTCTCTATGCATTTGCCTATTCTAGGTGTTTCATATAAATGGGTTCACAACATAAGTCCTTTTCTGCCTTACTTGTTTTACTTAGCATGTTTTCAAGGTCCATCCATGTCAGAGTATGTATCAGATTTCATTTCTGAATGTATATACATATATACACTACATTTTGTTTATCCATTTATCTGTTGATAGACACTTGAATTGATTCCACCTCTTGACTATTGTGAACAGTATTGCAATAACCATTAATGTACATGTGTGTGAGTCACTTTTTTCACTTCTTTTAGGTTTATACTTGGGAGTAGAACTGTTAGTCATATGATACTTTCTGAGGAACTGTCAAACTGTTTTCTACTGGGACTGTACTATTTGACATCTCTACTAGCAATGAACAATTAATCCAATTTCTCCACCTCCTTGATATACTTGTTATTTTCCATCTTTTTAATTGCAGCCATCCTGGTAGGGTTGAAGTTGTATCTGATTAGGGTTTTCACCTGCATTTCTCTAATAACTAATGATGTTGAACGTCTTTTCATGTGCTTGTTGATCATTTGTGTATCTTCTTTGGAGAAATGACTATTCAAGTCTTTTGCTCATTTTTAAATTAGATTTTTCTTTTTTTGTTGTTAAATTATAAGAGTCCTTCATGTATTCTGGATTTCAGACCTTTATCAGATATATGATTTGCAAATATTTTCTACCATTTTGTGGGTTGTCTTTTCACTTTCTTGATAATGTCCTTTGATGCATATAGATATATATATATATATTTTTAATTTTGGTGATCTAATTTGTCGTTTTTCTCTTTTATTGTTTGTGCTTTTGTGTCATATCTAACAATGCATTGCCAAAAATATACAACCCTATATTTTCTTCTAAGAGTTTTAGCTCCTACATTCAAGTCTTTTGTACATTTTGAGTTCATTTTTGCATAGTGTAAGGTGAGGGTCCCATCTCACTCTGCACACCCCAGGGTTTGTTTTAGATGCTTGTAGTAGTAGTATTTACTGTTTGTGTGTTTAGTGACTTCTGTGAATTTATTTGCTAAATATTTATTGTTATGTGTAGCAACTGAAGTCTTTGTTCTAGTAGCTTAGTGGTCAGCTGGTCAGCCAATAATTCAACAGAGATTTCTGTAAACACCTAGAATGCTTTTCATTGCACCACTAGGGCTCCATATACATATGGATATAAACCCGATGCCATTGAGTTGATTCCAACTCATAGCAACCCCCAACTGGGTTTCCAAGGCAGTAAATATTTACAAAGTAGATTGCCTCATCTTCCTCCCATGGAGCAGCTGCTGGATTCAAATTGCCTATCATTTGGTTATCAGCCCAATGCCTTAATCACAGAGCCCCCAGAGCTCCTTATATATGGATATATCCATGCCATTAAGTTGATTCTGACTCATAGTAACCCCCATTGGGTTTCCAAGAATGTAAATCTTTACAGAAGTAGATTGCCTCATCTTCCTCCTGCAGAGCAGCTGGTAGGTTTGAACCATTGACCTTCTGGTTAGCAGTCAATTGTCTTACATATATGGATATTGTTGTTGTTGTTGTTGTTGTTGTTGTTGTTGTTGTTATGTTATGTGTCGTCGAGTCGGACCCAACTCATAATGACTCCTCCTTGGGTGTCTAAGGCAGTATCACTATAGAAGTAGATTGCCCAATCTTCCTTTTGAGGAGTGGCTGGTGGGTTTGAACCGCTAGCCTTCTGGTTAGCAGTCAAGTGCCTTAGGCACTACACTACCAGAACATGTGGTGGCTTTCAAAGCTTGTATTCTCCAAAGCATTTCATTCTCCAGCCTTCATTATTATTATTATTTAAAAAAAAAAAAAGCTTTTCCATTTGTCTATTGTTTGCCCCAAGTGTTATCCCTTGACCCAGGCAGCAGCAGCTAAAACATTTGCTTTTAAATGTTTTCAACAAATGCCTCTCCAGGAACCTTCCTGAGAGTCAGAAATTTGGTGAAATAAAGGCAAACGCTTTGACCTGGTCTTCTAGAAACCAACAGACAGATCAAAATAAAAAGCACATTACTTTTAGAATAAGATCCCTTTCTACTCCCTCTGATACTATGAACTTCCACCAGAAATGTATGCTGTTGTGTTCAAAGCCATCTATGAGGTAGGCAGTTAGGAACAGAGCCAGGGTTGCTCTTTTCCAGTAATTTGATTTTTTTTTCCCCCTTGATTAAGTGTTCTCCTGGTTGCTGCAATCTTTTGAATAATTTCCAGAATTCTTATAGAGTTGATTCTGACAGGTTTTACCAGTAAATTCACTGCTTTTGTGGAGCATGGGCTTTTAGATCTTTCCACTGAGATATTTTCCCGGATGTCAGAGCTCACAATGCTTTCATATAGATGATCTTCTCTGACGAGGACAGCATTCTATGAATTAGAAAGGAGATATTTTCATCTCCCAGTTCACTGATGAGGAAGTGGTGTTTCAGAAAGGGCAGCATTTGCCCAGAGATAAAGCTCAGAAGGCAGAAAGGGACAGGAAAGGACAAATGGAAACAGTAAACACAAAGAGGAAATGGGATGAGTGCTGTTTCATTGTGGAGATTGCAATCAATCACAAAACAAAATGTGTATGAATTGTTGAATGGAAAACCAATTTGCTCTGTAAACTTTGAGTGAAAGTTTTATTGTGATTTGAGTGAATCACAATAAAAAGTTATATATTTAAAAAAAAGTTAAAGAACTTATTCATAAATGGTCATTAGTGCTGATCTTAGAACCCAAAAGCCTAAGAGATATCAATAGGATAACTTCTAGCCCCACATGATTCTATAGACTATTCCTTATCATAAGGTACAGTTGGGATGAATGAATTAGTGCTGGTGATTTTCATCATTATTCATAGTCCCAATAGCATTTATGTTTATGCATCTGTTTATGTGACATTTATTAAGCTATTTGGAGGTAGGAATAAAACCTCACATATTTTTATTAATTTATTGCCTCAAAGTACAAAGTAAATCCACCCAATTAACCACTTCCTTCTAAAATTTAAAATATATAATTAAAAGACAAAAGCTTTTTTAATAATGATTTTAAACCAAGATGCTATCTTCATGCCATTGTCTCATATTAACAATTCATTTCAATAAAAACATTCTGTGACCTAAGACCTCCTAACATTACGTGTATGTTTACACATGTTGATGCCTACACACTGTTTCTTACAATATTGGCCACAATTCACAACCTTGCTTTTTGTGTCTCCAGATGGCCAATTGGTTCTGTTCAAATTGAACTCCAAGATTCCCTTTCCTAATTGCTCCAGCAGGAGCTATTTGTGGCAGCTGTTTCCCTGCAGTAAACTGCAACATTGCATTGCTTGGACCTAAGCTTCAATGTAGTCTTCAGGCTCTTTCTCTGCCTACCTACTTCACAGCCACAACCAGTCCTTCATCATCTATGCAGAAAGAGGAAAGGGGCAACATGAATAATTGAAAATATCATCATCAAAGAAAAATTATTCGAAAGAACAATAATTAACATACCGAGAATAACCTGTGATCTCAGTTTTTTGGTCTCAGGTGGCAGCAAATAGACTTCTGGAAGAATTTGCTTATCAAGATAAAGTGTTTATTTCTATTCATTCATTCATTTATCATTTATTTATTCAGTAATTCATTTATGTACTCAATAATTTTAGTAGAGGGTATACAGAATACCAGACCTCACCAAGTGCTAGGGGCAGAGTGGGGTTGAGGGGAAAGAAAGAAATGAAAATCACTGTCTTCAAGGAACTTGAATTGAGGCTTCCAGCTAACTATAATAAGGCATGCTCTGTTTTCTCAGGTCCTATGTCTCCATACCTATTGTCCCTTCTGGCCGTAGGAGCCTTTCACCCCATATCTTTCCTTATACAGATCTCCACTGTCTCCTCCTCCCTGCTAAATGCTGACTCATCCTTCAAAATGCACATCAAATGCTCCCTACTGGAAACTTTTCTTAAACCCATCTCCCACCCAGAAGGGAGTAGATCGCCCCTTCTGTGGTTTCATTGTGCCTTCCACTTCCATGCATCATTACATTATATTTTGATTACTTATCTTTCTTCCCGGGAGCTCTGGTAGCATAGTGGCTACGACACTTGCCTGCTAACCAGACGGCTGGCGGTTCAAACCCACCAGCCACTCCTCGGAAGGAAGGTTGGGCAATCCTACTTCCGTAGTGATACTGCCTTGGAAACCCAAGGAGGGGTCGCTATGAGTCGGGGCCGACTCGACGGCACATAACAACAACAACAACAACATCTTTCTTCCCAGAGCCTAGTGACCATTTAAGAGGAATCCAATAACTGTTCCTGAATGAAGGAATGGATTAGTAAATGATAGATATAACGCAAATTATGTAAGTTCTTTGGTGGTTAAAAATGCAAGTTATGAGTCAGATTTAAAAAAAAAAAAAACCAAACTCACTGCCATCAAGTCAATTTTGACTCATAACGACCCCCTTTGGGTTTCCAGGGTGGTAAATCTTCATCAAGGTAGATTGCCCAGTCTTCTTTCCAGAGTGGCTGGTAGGTTTGACCTGCCAGTCTTCTGGTTAGCAGTCAATTGCCTTAGGCACTATACCACCAGAGCTCCTTCAAATCAGATTGCTGGGATCAAATTCTTCCTCTTCATTCAAGTTGAGTAACCTTAAGCAAAATATAGAAAACAAAGTTGCCTCAAGCAACAGGGGATTTTGGTAATGATCCATGCTAGGGAACCCAGGAGAAACCAATAACCCTGCCCCATATAGAAAAGGAAAAGCAATAGAGCCAAGTTCATGGAGACCAGGACCATTCAAATGTCCTGTTGCCATGGTCCTCAGAAGCAGGAGTCAGTGGCTTCTTGTTCTATGTCTTTACCATCAGTGTGGACCTTACCACTCTCTCATAGCTAGAGACTGACTTCTCATATGCTAATCTGTTTATGTATCCTCTATCCTGTAACTTCTGATTACTCATAGTTTCTGCTTTTTCATCTATCTCATCATTCCTCATTCCTCTTAACTTTGGTTTATGATGACCCTCATTTCCCCAACACTGCCTTGTGACTTTTCTCTAAACAATCTTTCACCTTTAGCTCCCACTTCTAACCTCTTCTTTTTTACAATGATTCAGAGAAATTGAGTTGGCATAGTTCAACTCTTTGGGCCAGATCATGGTATAAGTCTTTGGACAGCCTATGAATTGGCTGTTTTCAGGTCAAGTACCCATGTCTAGGACAGTGAACTACAACTGGGGACAATTATCATGCGATGCCAACAATGGCCATCTGCAACAGTTTCTTCACAGGAAGCTGTTAAAATATTTCCCTTGGAAGCAGCTGTGCGTATATGATGACATGTCTACAAAAGACGAAAATGGTACTGAGAGAAAAGAGACCAGCCATAGGATAATGATTATACTAGGAGTTCTCTTTAGCTCCCTTTTTGGAGGGGATAACTGGTACCATCAATAGCTGCAGCAAAGAGTATTTCTGACCTATACTCAGTCTTCATTAGGCACAGAGAAGACTTGGGAGTTCCAATGGTCACAATAATGAAGAGCATTGAGTCAGAGACTATGGTAGCTCCTTGATATTGTGTTGATAATATATATCTGCACTCTCACTCTATATCTGCAGGAGATGAGTTCCAGGACCCCAGCAAATACCAAAATCTGCAGATGCTCAAGTCCCTTACATAAAATGGTGTAGTATTTGCATATAACCTACATTCATCTTCCCAGATGCTTTAAATCATCTCCAGATTACTTATAATACCTAATACAATGTAAATACTATGTAAATAGCACTTTATACTCCCTCTTACCCTTTGAGGGATTTCTTTTTACCATTTAATTGCTTTTTTTAAATTTCTTCGAATATTTTCAATTCTCTGTTGGTTGAATTTGCAGAATCCGCAGAACCCGCAGATACAAAGGGCTAACTGTATTGTTATCACCCCTAGGTTTTTATCCTTACATTATCAGGTTGAGGAGCCTGCAAAAATGTTTATGACCTTTAGGGGAGGTAGTGCTTGCTCACAAGTAGTTCAAATTCTGATGCAATGCTTATATACTCCACATACTAATTGCCTCCTCTTGAATTTGAGCTCCTTGATATTGTGGGAAATTGAAGTGAGACTTTTACATGAGCTAAATGGGATTGATGTGGGCCTCTACAAATCACTCCCACTTTGAAGAGTATTAATAAAGTCTACTTTTGCAAGGGTATCACTGAACAGACAGGGTTTAGAGCCCCTAGGTTAGTATAGAGCTCTACTGTCCAATTCAGTAGCCACCATCACATGTAGCTATTTACATTCAAATGAATTTAAGTTATATTAAATTAAAGTTTCAGTTCCCAGTTGCATTAGCCCATTTCAAGTGCTCAATAGTTCAATAGCCAAAGGAAGTGCGTGGGTATCATACTGGGCTGGACTGTACAGCACAGAAGATTCCATTGGACAGTGTCAGTAGGGAGTGCTCACTGTGATGTTAGGCTGGAGAAGGAGGAAAGAATCACATTGGAGTTTTCCTTAGAGAAGGATGACTTTAAGACTTTTAGGAACATATTTATGAAGAGGGTTGCCAGGAAACTAATTTTTAAAACCCTTGCCTCAGATACTAAATTTTTAAAGAAGCTGACCCATTTCCTAGAAAGTGAAATGAATACACTATAAGATATGGCAAAAGCACCAGAGCATGAAATCATTTTTGCAGTTCTAAGCACCAATATATCATGAGAAAGATATGCCCAGATATGCACAAACGGAGTGCATAATTCAAAAGCTCCTTGCAGAAGCCACCAAAATCAGAAAATATCCTGTGCAAGTCCCTGAGAAAGATATTTTTGAAAGTTGATTGAAACATAAAGGTGAGATGAGGAATGGTAAGTTTGAGAAAGGAAAACCATGTAATTCAATACAGAGTCTGTGAATCAAAAGCAGCCATGTTCTCATGTATCACTGATGATTCTTACCTAAGTGTTGGGGGCTTTGGGAAACTTAACCACTAAAGCAGAATGAGAAAAAGGGCTAACAATAGTATAGGAAACAGTAGAAGGAAAGAGATTTAATAAGTAACTGGAGATGCAAGAGTTTAGGGACCTACAGTTTTCAATGTTAACAGTTACAACATGAACAATTAATAAGCTACTCCAGGACCCCACCAAGGACAGAAAGGACAAAAGGAAGACAGCTCTGCAAGACTATGTTGTTGAGGACTTGAGCCCAAGTCTTCACACTTGTTTTTGCTGTCATGGACAACATTATTTTAATTTTAATATCAGTCAAGTTCTTTTAACCTATTAGATTAGAAACTGGGTGACGAATAATACGTAGTCTATAATTATGTCTATATATCCTGGCTTGCCTCGAAGGGTTCCAGTTAATGTTGTTTTTCAGAAGTAATTATTAATAGCATACCTTTCACTCACAATAGCCCAGGTTGGACAATAAATAATATGGTTATCTACCCAGAATTCTATTCTCTAAACATGTTCCAAAATGCCAAGGGCAAAATGTGTTGTTTTTTAGAGGCAGGTGTTTTAGTGCCACTTTCCATCTCAGTAAATGTCACCTTGGATCAAAGACAGTACTCCACAAAGTTGGCACGGTTGACTATTTTCAAAACTACTTCATTCTGGTGGCTTTTTTTTTTAACCTCTCTCAAATTGAATTTTAATGCCAGTTTTGTTTAGCTCAGTCTTCTTCCAGTCTTTCACTCTTCAAGATTTTTTTTTCCTTTGGCTTTCTATTTTCTTACCTCTCTTGTCTGTTGCTCTACATTAACTGTAATGTGTGTCTTCTACTTGGGGTTTCCTTTCTTCCCACATTCAATTTGTCTGTCGTGTTTAAAATGATTATTTTTGAGGAAATGATATACCATTTCACAAATATCCACTTGTAAAATAAGCAATATCTGATCATTATTCTTTTTAGTATATCTCAAATATATTACATTGAACTTTAGTTTGATAGTTTAAATCTTCTGATACCTTAAAAATATCTGAAAAGTAGTAGTCTGCTGGTAAATGTTTATCAACTAACTTGGGGTGGTGTGGAGCCCAAATTTGTAGTGTCTGCTGATTTCCAGGGTATAACTACCCCCACTATGAACAGTTTGAAGCTGCCAGCATTACCTCAACCAGCTCTCAATCCTGAAAAATTAGCAATCAGCTCAGATGAGCCAGTATGATCTGGCTCCAACAGACTACTGCAAAAACTTTGCAGAGATACAGAAATTAAAGCTCTAGGTGGGGGGAAAATACATCATTTAATCATTTGATTTTTATATTTTATCATAAAGGAAAATAAGTTTATAGCCAAAAAAGGATAACATGTAAGTTTCTATTGGTAGCTAAAAATTCAATAGGTGCCACTTCTGGTACATAAAGGCACTAATGAGATGAACTAACTTGGCTATATTATCTCTTGCTACTCCCCAAGATTATTCTCAAATTCCAAGAACATTATTACTCAAGGGAAGAACTCTAGGCCCCATGTCTTAGACACTAAAGCAAATTCATGGGTCAGAAAACTTCCATGAGCTGGAACTGAGCCTCAGGGCAGAGAGAAAAAAATCAGACACCTTGAGAGCTATAGATCAATTCACTAGCTATTGAAAATCCTTTGACATTCAGCAAAATTTATAAGATTGCCTTTTCTCTGTTCTGAGAGATTCCAGAAGGCCTAAAGGTTATATTTGGAATCAGTGATTTTTCAAAGATCTGAGCATTATTTCTATTCAAAGCCAATTTATTGCTTTATTTAATCTTAGTAGCTTAAAATATAATAGAAACTAAAGCAAGGGGATAGGGAGGACTCTTTGAGGAATAAACAGTTTAAGCCCTATTCACATTAGTTTAAATATTTTAGTCAAATGTAAAAGATTCTACAAGGAACTTACACACTAGAGACACCCAGTGAAAAATTATTGGTGGTCAATGTAACTTTATCTCAGAGCTTGAAATATTTGGCCTAAGGTTAAAAAAAAAAAAAAATTGAAGGCTGAAAATTAATAGCCCAAATGAATATTTTAAGATTAATCATGAGTGTCTTTGAAACCATGAGTCACACATGTTACTGTAAATAAAAATAAAACCATAGGTGGGACATTATTGGGACTATATTATAAATAAAATAGGCCCTACTTGTGGAGTTATAAGGAGCTCTGGTGGCGTAGTGGATAAGGCATTTGCCTGCTAACCAGGTCAGTGGTTCATAACCTTCTAGCTGCTCTGCAGAAAGAAGATGGGCAATCTACTTCCATAAAGATTTACAGCCTCAGAAACCCAATGGCAGATGCTATGAGTCATAATCGACTCGATGGCAGTGAGTTTGGTTTTTTGATCAGTTTTGTGAACTTATAAGAAGCACTGCTAGTGCAGTGGTCAAACACTTAGTGACCAACAGAAAGGCTGGCTGTCCAAACCCAACAGCTGCTCTTGAGAGAAATATGTAGTAGTCTGCTTCTGTAAAGATTACAGTCTTAGAAACCCAACGGGGGAGTTCTACTCTGCTCAGTGGGGTTGCTATGTGTAGAAATTGACGTGACAACAATGGGTTTGTAGATTTCTAACTTGACAGTCATTTCTGGAAATAGAAATAGCTTCTATTTATTAAGTTACATACTGTGTTAAAAGCTCTTTATAAATCATCTTATTTAATCTATTAAGAACTGTATGTTGTTGTTGTTGTTAGGTGTTGTTGAGTTGTCTCCGACTCACAGTGACCTTATCTACAACAAAGCAAAATACTGCCCAATCTGGTGCCAGCCTCATGATCCTTGCTACACCTCAGCCCATCAATGCAGCCACTGTGTCAATCCATCTCATTGAGTGTCTTCCCTTTTTCGTGGACCCTTCACTTTACCAACCATGATATCCTTCTCCAGGGAATGGTTCCATCTGACAACATGACCAAAGTAGAGGAGACGAAATCTGGCCATTCTTGCTTCCAAGGACCATTCCAGCTGCACTTCTTACAGGATAGATTTGTTAGTTCTTTTAGCAGTCTGTGGTACTCTCAGCTATCTTTGCCAACACCACAACTCAAAAGCATTAACTCTTCTTCAGTATTTCTTGGTCATTGTCCAGGTTTCACATGCATATGAGGCGATTGAAAATACCATGGCTTGTGTTAGGCACACCTTAGTCTTCAAGGAGACATCTTTGCTCTTCAACACTTGAAAGAGGTCTTTTTCAGCAGACTTGCCCAATGCAATACATTGTCCAATGTCTTGACTGCTGCTTCCATTGGTGTTGATTGTAGAAACAAGTAATATGAGGTCTTTGGCAACTTCAATCCTTTCTTCATTTATCAAGATGTTGCTTATTGGTCCAGTTATGAGGATTTTTGTTTTCTGTATATTGAGGTGTAATCCATACTGCAGACTATAGTCTTCAATCTTCATCAGTAAGTGCTTCAAGTCATCCTCACTTTCAGCAAGCAAAGTTGTGTCATCTGCATATCACAGGTTGTTAATGAGCCTTCCTCCATCCTGATGTCACATTCTTCTTCATATAATCCAGTTTCTTGGATTATATTCTCAGCATACAAGTTGAATCAGTATGGTGAATGGATACAACCTTGATGCACTCCCTTCTTGATTTTAAACCATGCAGTATCCCCTTGTTCTATTTGAACAATCACCTCCTGGTCTATGTAAAAGTTCCTTGTGAGTACAATTAAGTGTTCTGGGATTCCCATTCTTTTTATTTTTCTTAAATTTTATTGTGATTTGAGTGAAAGTTTACAGAGAAAATTCACCTTCCATAGAGCAGTTCACATACACTTTGTCTCATGACATTGGCTGTAATCTCCCACAATGCAACAGTCTCCTTCCACTTCATCCCCATAGCCACATCTTCCCTATGTCCATCCCTCCCATGCACTCCTGCCCCCTGAACTGTATCCCTGTGCATACACAGCCCTTCTATTCTCCCATGATGGATCTCTCCAAGGAGTGTGTCTACCAAACGTAAATGTTCATCTCATATGCCTATCTTTTGTTTGGCTGGAAGCCATAGGAGAGGGTTCAATTCCAGACCTGAAGGGCAGCCAGGGGCCACAATCTCAGAGGTTCCACCAGGCTCTATCAGACCAGCAAGCTAGTTTTTTTTTTTTTTTTTTCCTTTGTTATGATTTTTGAGTTTTGTTCCACATTATTCTCCCACTCTATCCAGGATCAACTACTTAGATCCCTCTCTGAGTGGTTGACAGTGGTAGCCGGGTACCATATAGTTCTTCTGGTCTCATAGTCATATAGGCTGAGGATTTCATGGTGTACCAGTCCCTTGGACAAATTGTTTCCATGTGTCCTTGATTCTCTTCAGACTTCTTTTCTCTGGACAAGGAGAGAGACATCATTGCATCTAGATGGCTGCTTGCAAGCTTTTAAGATCCCAATCGCTACTCACCAAAGTAGGATGTGGAACAATGTTTTTGTGTAATATGGTATGCCAATTGAGCTTGATGTCCTCTTTGACCATGGTCCTGAGCCCACAAGTCCAAGTACTTGCTGCCTCTGGATAGCTGGCTGTGGCCAAGAAGTGACTACAACCTTGTCCCTTGTCAGCTCTACTATACACCTGGACTATCTTACAGCACATTCTCTGCCAACCCTATACATGGTCATGGGTACACTTCCCCCCTGCATAGACAACCTAATCGTTCAGCCTGTCCATCCATTTATCCACCTGTAGATCAATGTTTGCCATCACTGACAACACAATACTGTTTGTGCAAAAGAGTTCATCTTTATTGTCTGTACCTCCCATGCACCACTCTATGACTTCCTCTTCCTCAATGCCACCATGTTGATCACTCATATATGGTACATTGCCCTTCTCTTCACCCAAATCAATACTTGTCTATACCTATCTAGCAGTGTGTTCCCTCCCCTGTCCTCCCCCCACCCCCACTAACCAACAAAGAAAGTTTTCTGCCATATATAAACCTTTCCCTGACTTTTTACAATAATGGACTAATACAATATTTGTCCTTCTGTGATGGACTTAATTCACTCAGCATAATGTCCTCCAAGTTCATCCACATTATGCAGTGTTTTGTGGATTCTACATTATTCTTTAGGGTTTCATTGTGTGTACGTACCATAGTTTGGTAATCCATTCTTCTGTTGATGGGCACCTAGGTTGTTTCTATCTTTTTGCTATTGTAAATAGTGCTGTGATGAACATGGGTATGCAGATATCTATTCTTGTTCTGGTTCTCACTTCTTTTGGATATATACCTAGTGATGGAATGACTGGATTAAATGGTATTTCTAACTCCAACTTTTTAAGGAATAGCCACACTGCTTTCCACAGTGATTGCATCATTTAACAGTCCCAACAATTGTTTATATGAGTCCCAATCTCTTCACATCTTCACCTGTATCTGTTACTTTCTGTCTTGTTGAACTTTGCTACTAGTGAAGGGTTGAATTCCCATTCTTGTCAATGTTATTTGTAATTTGTTATGATCCACACAATCGAATGCTTTTGCATAGTCAATAAAACATAAGTAAACATCTTTATGGTATTCTTTGCTTTCAGCCAAGATCCATCTGACATCAGCAATGATATTCCTCATTCCACGTCCTCTTCTGAATCCAGCTTGCATTTCCAGAAGTTCTCTGTCAATATACTGCTGAATTATCTTCAGTAAGATTTTACTTGCATATGATATTAATGATATTGTTTGATAATTTCCACATTCTGTGGGATCACCTTTCTTTGGAATGGGTACAAATATGGTTCTCTTCCAGTCAGCTGGCCAGG
>NW_006921668.1:3508992-3514657 GCF_000298275.1 Orycteropus afer afer
TATATTCACCAGCACCACAATTTAAATGCATCATTTCTTCTCTCTTCCTTATTCATTGTCAGCTTTTACATCCATATAAAGCTACTGAAAATACCATGGCTTGGGTGAATCTTAGGCTTCTAAGTAACATTTTTGCTCTTCAACACTTTACAGAGATCTTTTGCAGCAGATTTGCCCAATGTGATATGTCCTTTGATTTCTTCACTGCTGCTTCCATAGGCCTTGATTATGGACCCAAGTAAAATGAAATCCTTGACAACTTCAATATTTTCATTATTTATCATGACATTACTTATTGATCTAGTTGTGAGGATTTTGTTTTCTTTATATTGAGGTGTAATCCATACTGGAGGCTATAGTCTTAGATCTTTACTTATAGTTATCCATAACTACTATAAGCCTATTATAAGGCCTACTATAAGCCAGATCCTGTTCCATTCCCTACGCTCTGGGGAGACACTAATAAATAATACCCCTGAGGTCCCTGGACAAGACAAAGACTGAAATAGAGGGAGAAGGAAATATCTTATATAGGTGTTCTGATTACTTTGTGCTGCTCTAAAAGAAAATATCACAAATGGGTGGCCTTAACAAATAGGAATTTATTCTCTTACAGTTTAGGAGGCTAGAAGTCTGAGTTCAAAGTGCCAGCTCTAGGGGCTGGCTGAAAGACTCAGCCTTAGACTTCAGCTCTGATTCTTGCTCTCTACCCACTGGGGTTGGAGGCATCTCTTCACTCAGGCAGCTACTGGCTGCTGAAGCTGACAAACCCAAGGTCAACAAATAAAATGGCACACTCCCAAGATTACCAAATCACACAGCAAGCCACTATTTCAAGTCCAGATACAGTCTCAAGATCAGCAGGAAACACAGCAGCCTGCTAAATGAAAGCTTGGCTACATGCCAGTTCAAAGCATGCCAAAAAGCTAGAGACCTTTCTCAAAACTTCTCCTTTTATACTGGAAGCAGACCACATCCCTAAGGCAGCTACTCAGCTGCTCCAGTAGATTCCACCATGGAACTGATCACCAATATCATCATGGGGAATAACTATATCCAGCTGCCCAGTCACTCAAAACCAGGCCCAGCCAAGTTGACACATAATTTTAACTACCAAAATTCCACCCCTTGTCAATTTGGCACCTGTACAGATATTCATTGGGTGACACCTATACAGATCTCCTTCACTGGGTGCCTCTAGTCCCCTAGTTCATCTTAGTGGTGATCTCACCTCCTTTGCCTGGCATGCACTGTTCCTCAACCTCTTGGGTATGGCAACCCTGCCCCCTCACTTTGGGGCAGAGGCTATGGCCCTATCTCACTGGCCCACATGAACGAGCAGCCCCACACTCCAGAACCAAGTTGGTGAAGATCTGACTCTTTGAACCCTAGGAGTATGTGGTGGTTCTATCCCAAAAGGCCATGGTCCTACCCTTTGAGGCTGAGGCAGCTCTGCTTCCTATTTCCTTGGTCTCTCAGCTTCTGCCAATTAATGTCCCAAGGCAACCTACTCTACCAGGAATATTTCTGCCCAAAAGAAACTTAGGTTTCTTGTTTTGTGGGCTGGAAAACCTGCTACTCCATCTCATGCCAGTCTCATCTACTAGTTAATGCCTGAAGGCAACCCACTCTACCAGGAAGCCTCCTATCCAATGGCATCTAGCTTTATACTCTGTAGGCTAGAAAGCCTGTTGCTGTCTCATGCCAGTCTCTCAGCTCTGCTGCTCCCATCTCTCTGCTGGGGTCTCACACAGGGATCTTGGGCCAAGGACACATTTCACTCTGTTCCACATTTTAGGTATCTGTCAGAGCAACATCCCACTCTTGGTACCAAGTGTCTTAGACTTGGTTCTCTAGAGAAGCAAAACTAGCAAAACTTATATATGGAGAGAGAAATTTATCTTATGAAAATGGCTCACACAGCAGTTATAGAGGCTGGAAAATCCCAAGTTCCTGGATAAAACATCAAGCTAGAGGCTTTTCCCAAATCATGCAGCTGCAGGGGCTAACAAGCTCAAGATTGGCAGGAAGTATAATAGGCTGGTGATTTCAGTGGATGAGGAATCCAAGATCAGGCAAAATGGTGGATTATTGGCTCACAGGACAATTCTAGCCAGCACAACAGGATCCAAATCCACAGAAGGTTCCCAAATTTTCCCAGGATGTCCATTTATATATTGGAAGCAGGCCACACCCCTAAGGAAACTCCCTTTCAACTGATTGGCTGCTCAAAGCATATACATCTACTCTCATCATGGGGATAACAACATCACAACAGCTTAAACTACTCCTCATAGTCCAGCCAAGTTGACACACAACCTTGTTTTATTACTCTTTGCTTGTGTTTCTCAGATATTATATTTCTTACAAATGGAAGGTGTGTGGCAAATCGAAGGTTTGTGTTAAGCAAGTCTATCAGTGCCATTTTTCCAACAGAATGTGCTCATTTTGTATCTCTATGTCACATTTTGGTAATTCTCACAATATTTCAAACTTTTTCATAATGCTATTGCATGCTAAATAGATTACTGTATAGTGTAAACATAAATTTTATATGCACTGGGAAACCAGAAAGTTGATGTGACTCACTTAATTGTTGTGATATTCACTTTATTGTGGTGGTCTGGGACTGCACATGCAACATCTCTGAGGTACACCTGTATTAACAAGTGTCATTAGAGAATATAGTAGAGGTAGATTATAGAGCACTGCCATTAGACTGGATAGTCAGGTAACGTTTCTCTGACCTGGCAATATAAGTGCTGAGATCTAAATAAATAGGTGGAGCCTGTCTTGGAAGAAAAGCATGCCAAGCAAAGGCAGTCGCTGGGACACAGGCCTTAAAATAGGAATGAATTGGGGCTGCTCAAGCAACAGAATGAAGCCAGTTTGATTGACTCATTGTGGGCAAGTTGGGGTGAGTGGAACCAGGGAGGTGAAATAGGGAAGGACAGTTAAGGTAGGGTTTTGTAAACCTGGGTAAAGGGTTTGGACTTTATTCTACATTCAAAGAGTACCTTGGAAAGTTTTAAGCAAGAGGGAGTCATAATACAATTTAATTTTTAAAAGCATTAGTCTTGGAGAGAAGTATATATAACCACTACACAAATGATTCTTAAACATTTAGAGTTATGGGCACTCTACGAATCTGTTCATAACTATTAATTTTTCCTGAGAAAAACAAATATACAGAATATTGCATATGATTTCCTATAGTTATTAAATGTTCCCTCTCACCCCCATGAGGGCAGAGGGGGTACAGGGATACTATTCTTGACTTCCATGTGGGAGACCTTGGTCTAATTCTCAGTTAATGCACCTTAAGCACAGCCACCCGCTCTCAGTGGTGGCTTATATTGATGAATAGACTTCAGCAGAGTTTCCAGGCTAAGATGGACTAGGAAGAAAATCTTGATTATCTACTTTCAAAAATCAGTTAATAAAAATCCTATGGATCACAAAGGTCTGATCTGGACCTTTGTGTACAAAACTGGACAGCATCTTGTTCCATTGCTCATGAAGTTGCTGTAAATCGGTGGCCAACTTGACTTCTACTAACAACAACTCACCTTCACAATGCCTATGTATGGGCTTCTGTGAACTTCAGCTTCAAAACTTCTAAAACCTGGGCCACATTCCCAGCCATTAAATAGGAATATCTGGGGCACAGGGCATTTAAAACTCTCAGGGGATTCCCAATTTTACCACAATAAGAATCACTTTCTGGTCTGACTCCCTGGTTTTGTAGGGAAGGGCCAGAAATCTAATATTTTATCAGTTTATTTCTTAATTAGTAAATGATCCTATGAATTATATTCCATTTTTAAAAGCTCAATTTTTATTGTCATTTTATGATGATTATTCACATTTCTTTAACACAAGCATCAAACTTACTTGGAAAATTGAGTTCTCGGTCTTTTGTCTCACTTTTTTGAATTGTGAGATATGTCATAAACAAAAAAGGATCTATAAAACATTGATGTACAGATAAAGAATAATTATAACTAATTCTATAAATCTTCATATGTCTGTCTCCTATCACATTCCCCTTCCTCTCCTAGAGGTAATCATGCTCCTGATTTCTGTAATAGACATTCCTTTACTTTTTCTCACCAGATTTCCTGGGTGGTACAAACAGTTAACTTGCTCAGCTGCTAACAAACTTTGAAAGGTCAAGTCTACCCAAAGATACCTTAGAAGAAAGACCTGGTGATCTACTTATGAAAAGCCAGCCTTTGATAACCCTGTGGAGTACAATTCTACTTTGACACACTTGGGTCATCATCAGTCAGAATCGACTAGATGGTAACTGAATACTGGTGTTACTTCTTCTCATAGTTTTGTTGTTGTTAGGTGTCATTGAGGCAGCTCTGACTCATAGCAATTCTATGTACAATTGAATGAAACACTGTCTAGTCCTGTGCTATCCTCACAATCCTTGCTATGCTTGACTCTATTGTTACAGCCACTGTGTCAATCCATCTCATTGAGGGTCTTTCCCTTTTTCTATGACCCTCCACTTTACCAAGTATGATATCCTTCTCCAGTAACTGGTCCCCTCTGACACCATGATCAAAGCAGGTGAGGTGAATTTTGGCCATTTTCACTTCTAAGGAGCATTCCAGCTGCACTTCTTCCAGGACAGATGTGTTTATTCTTCTGGCAGTCCATGGTACATATATTCTGTATTCTTTGCCAACACCACAATTCAAAGGCATCAGTTCTGCAGTCTTCCTTATTCATTGTCCAGACCTCACATGCATATGAGGCTATTGAAAAGCCAATGGCTTGGGTCAGAGGAGCACCTTAGTCTTCAAGTGACATCTTTGTTCTTTAACCCTTTAAAGAGGTCTTTTGCATCAGACTTGCCCAGTGCAATATGTCATCTGATTTCTTGACCTGCTGCTTCCATGGACGTTGATTGTGGACCCAAGTAAAACAAAATTCCTGACAACTTCAATCTTTTCTTTATTTATCATGATGCTGCTTATTGGTCCAGTTGTGAGGATTTTTGTTTTCTTTATGTTGAGGTATAATCCACAGTAAAGGCTGTAGTCATTGATCTTCATCAGTAAGTGCTTCAAGTCTTCACTTAAATCAAGAAAAGTGTGCATCAAGTCTATATTCTTTCACCATGTTTATTCATTCTAAACACTGAGCAAATAATCTGAGAAGCTGGACTGTAAGAAGAAGAACGTGGCATCTGAATTGGAGGAAGATTAATTAACAACCTATGATATGCAGATGACACAAGCTTTCTTGCTTAAAGTCCAGTATCCCCTTGTTCGGTTCAAACAACAGCTTCTTTGTCTACATACACGTTCTTCATGAGCACATTAAGTATTCTGGGATTCCCATTCTTTGCAATGTTATCCATAATTTGTCATGATCCACATAGTCCAATGCCTTGCATAGTTAGTAAAACACAAGTAAACATCTTACTGGTATTCTTCTCATTGTTTCAGCTCATATTTATTCCATCTCTACTACATAGTTTAGCTTTATATATATTTGAACTTTACAGAAATGGAGCTTCACTATATCATGGCTTGCTTTTTTGCTTCAACCTACTTGTTATATTCACCTGTGTTGTAGCATGTAATATAGTTTAGTTGTTTTCATTGCTATCGTTCCATTTTAAGTATATACCATACTGCAAAAAGGG
>NW_006921668.1:3515362-3517774 GCF_000298275.1 Orycteropus afer afer
CACTGCCATTGAGTCAATTCCAAATCACAGAAACCCCCATTAGGTTTCCAAGGTGGTAAATCTTTATAGAGGTAGATTGCCCCATCTTTCTTCTATGGAGCAGCGGGTAGGTTTGAACCTCCAACCTTTTGGTTAGCAGTCAAATACCTTAGACACTGTAGCACCAGAGCTCTTTATATACCATACATTGGGTATATATTGTTCTGTTGTGAGACATTTGAGGTATTTTCAGTTGGAGATAGTCGTGGATTGCTTTGTACCCCCAAAAAAGGTAAGTTAAAATCCTAACACCTGGTACCTGTGAAGCCGATCTTCTTGGGAAAGAGGGTCTTTGAAGATAGTATCAGTTAATATGAGGTCTTAGTGTTACAGGATGGGTTCTGATCCCATTTGAGTGGTGTCCTTCTAAAAGAGGAGGAGAGACTCAGAGAGGGAAGATGACCATGTGAAGAGAGAGAGATGAAATCATGTTCCAATGGCAAGCCAAGGAACTTGGACTCCCAGAAGCTGCAAGAGACAAGAAAGGATCTTCCCCTAGAGTCTTTGGGGAGATCATGGCTTTGATCCCACCCTGAACTCAGATTATTACCCTCCAGAACTGCAAAACAATAAATTTCTGTTCTCATAAGCCAACCACTTAGTGGTACTATGTTATGGCAGTCACAGAAAAGTAACATAGGGGTTATTTCTAATAATGCTGCTATGAGTTCTGGTGTAAGACTACTTCTGGGATACATACCCAAAAAAGAATACCTAAATTGTGGGGTTTATACATCTTCAGCCTTATTAGATAATGCCAAACTGTTTCCTAAAGCAGTTGTACCAATTTATATAGCCACAAAATTTTTATGAGAGTCCCCATTGTTCCATGCCCTTGCTAATAATTATTGTTAGACTTTGTGATTTTTAACAATCTTGTGGGTATGTAATGCTACCTCATTGTAGGTTTAACTGGTACTTTTCTGCTTACTAATAAGGGTTAGCTCTGGTGGTGTAGTGCCTAAGGCATTTGACTACTTATCAGAAGGCTGGCAGTTCAGACCCACCAGCCACTCCTCGGAAGGAAGTTTGGGCAATCTGCTTCTGTAGTGATACCGCCTTGGAAGCCCAAGGAGGGGTCACTATGAGTTGGATCCGATTCCATGGAAGTGAGTTTGGGTTGTTTTTTTTTTTTTTTTTTTGTAATGAAGGTTACCATCTTTTCAGTTATTTGAATATTGTCTTTTGTCTGGAATT
The DNA here is from genome assembly GCF_000298275.1 of Orycteropus afer afer. Classification (NCBI taxonomy): domain Eukaryota; kingdom Metazoa; phylum Chordata; class Mammalia; order Tubulidentata; family Orycteropodidae; genus Orycteropus; species Orycteropus afer. The sequence goes on from NW_006921668.1 coordinate 3,516,599, forward strand.
GTCTTTTTCATGATGATTCATAGACTTTTTTTTTTTTAAATTATAGATACTTGTCTTTTTTTTCCTATTACCTGAGTTTGTATAAGATTAGGAAGCTGTTTCTTAAAAATTTTGTAGAATTTCTAGTAGTAAAGTCTTCTGGACCTGGAGTGACCATTAGTTATTTCTAACTCAACTGCATTTGTGGTCAGAAAATATGCTCTGTAGGATTTTAATCTTTTAATTTGGTTTATGCTTTATTTATGACCAGGATATAATCAATTTTCATAAAAGACTCATATGTGCTTAAAATGAATTTTCTAGTTATTAGATATTCTATGTATGATCATCAGGTCAAATTTGCTAATATAGTGTTCACATTTTCTCTCTCCTTATTAATTTTTTGTCAACAAATTCTCTTAATTCCAGACAGAGATGTATTAAAATTTCCTACTGTGATTGTAATTTTATTTCTCCTCACAGTTCTATCAATTTTGCTTTGTATATTTTGAAGCTGTATTATCAGTCGTATTCAAATTTAAAATTTTTATATCATTCAAGGGAATTGAACATGTCATCTTTATATCTAATACTATCTTTTTTTGCCTTAAACTCTTTTTTCTCTACATATTAATGTAGTCATGTCAGTCTCCTTTTGGTGAGATTTTGCATGCTTTATCTTTTTCTATTCTTTTAATTCCAACCTTTCCTAGTCATCACCACTGCTGCTTAAATGCTTTCACACTACTACTATCCCTGTAATTTATTTTCAGCTTTTAAAATAAGATCATCCACTTCTCAAAAGAAACAAGAAACAGAACTGGTATTTCTGGAATTAATGGTTTGTGGTTTTGAATGTGAACGGTTTGCCATGGTAAACCCTCTTCTCTCTCTAAAGACCAGTTCTTGTTTTTACTGAGCTCATGAGCTCTAATGGAAAAACATATTTGTGTGGATGGATGCCAGGGTGGTAAGAGAAAAGATGCAGCCAGGAGAGGTGGTGGGGGATAAGCAATGTGAAATGTCGGTGGATGTGACAAACTCAGCGGCCTACAAAGATCAGGCAGGTTACTCAAGCAATTATGAAAGGCACAAAAGAATTGTGATGAACCAGAGATCATATTCCCTTTTAAAAGCAGAGGTCACCAGTCATTATCAATCAATCGTTACACTGTTAAGATCAGCCGATGTTGCCAG
>NW_006921668.1:3519489-3520676 GCF_000298275.1 Orycteropus afer afer
CCATTTGATAGTGAGAAAACTGAAGCACAAGGAAGATATATGACTCACCAAGGTCAGAGATTTAATAAACATTAGTGTCAAGATTACAAAACTAGATCTCCTGTATCAAAATCCTGTACATTCCACTCTATCATACTCCCTTTGGCTGACAATCAAATGAGAATCTCAACTTCAGCAGCCTTATTCTTAGACAGCCAAGACTTCTAACAAACTGTGGGAACTGGGAGGTGCCAATGTCAAGAACTCAAAACTGTGTAGAGAAGCCAGAAATGAGCAGTAGAACTCAGAGCATGGAACAAATGCAGGGCCACTAAAAGGCTGCAAAGAAATGTGTAAGTTTGGGGGGGGAGGGAACTCTGTGATTTCCCCTTTGATCCAATACTGACTCCTCCTTCCCTTCCCTTCACTCCACACACAGACCCAAAACAAAAAATACAAAAAACATTGCTTCCAAGTCAATTCCAACTCATACCAGCCCTATACCTTACCTTACTCACTGTCATTGAGTCGCTTCGGACTCATAGTGACCCCCCCATGGGTTTCTGAGGCAGTATCTCTAGAGAAGTAGATTGCTCAATCTTCCTTCCGAGAAGTTGCTGGTAAGTGTGAACCGCCAGCAGGTCAGGTTAGCAGTCAAATGCCTTAGGCACTACACCACCAGTGGTCCTATATCAGCCCTATAAGACAGAGAAAAACTGCCTTATAGGGTTTCTAAGGCTGTAATCTTTCCCAATGCAGACTGCTGCAGAGAGGCTGATAAATTCAAACTTCTGACCTTTTGGTTAGCAGCTGAGCACTTAACCACTGCACCATCAATGATTAAGCCCCATACACACAGACCAGGTTTCTACAATACTTCTTTCAGCATGAAGGTTATTTGGGCCCAAATTCAAAGGTACAATCATATTTTGTGCAAATTACATGCACATTAAACGTTTTTGCCAACCACACAACTTCCCCACACATAATTTTGTAAGCGCACTATGCCAATTTTTTTTTTACTTGTTGCTCACTTCTATTAACCCTAAGAAGATGTAATCAAATTATAAGATAAGCAGACCTGACATAGCCCAGTGGCTTCACATAAGATGATCTGGTAAGCTTTCTTCATTCAACTGTTGAACTAATGTGCTGTAATTACCAACTTCAATTAATAGAAACAAATGCACAGTGTTTTATTTTATTTT
>NW_006921668.1:3521196-3522588 GCF_000298275.1 Orycteropus afer afer
TGTACCAGTCGCTAGGACTGATTGTTTCCATTAATTTTGGTTTTCTTCTTTCTTCTTTGCTCTTGACGAGGAGAGACCCATCGTTGCATCTAGATGGTAGCTTGCTAGCTTTTAAGATCCCAGTCACTACTCACCAAAGTAGGAGGTGGAACAATGTTTTGTATAGCATGTTATGCCAACTGATCTTGATGTCCCCCAAATGCACAGTTTTAATTTGTTTATTTTCCAATTACTGGGAGACTACCAAATTTGATCCATGACTTCTTGATAATAGCTTATATCTTTATTATACAATTATGATCAAAAGTAGCATTTCCAGACTATTTTTATATACATAAGCAGGAGATTAAAGGAAATAAACAGAATGATATGATTTATCTGTAATATAGAAAGAAAGAAGAGGCCATCCACTTCTCAAAGAATTGGTCAGAGAAAACCTTATGAATAGCAGAGAAACACTGTCTGATACATTACTGCTCAACTTTATGAAAAGCCCAGAAAATTTATCTGATACAGTGCAGGAGTATAAGCCTTTAGGTCAGAAGACTTTCAAAATATGACTAGGAAAGAGCTACATCATCAGAGTAGAGGACCAACCTTACTGATATGGATAAAGTAAAGCTTTCAAGACCTCCATTTGCTAATGTGGCCTGACTCAAATTGAGGAGAAACAGCTGCAAACATCCATTAATAATCGGAATATGGAATGTACAAAGTATGAATCTAGAAAAATTGGAAGTTATCAAAAATGAAATGGAACACATAAAGATTGATATCCCAGGCATTAGTGAGCTGAGATGGACTTGTTTTGGCCATTTTGAATCAGACAACCATATCACCTACTATGCTGGGAATGACAATTTGAAGAAGAATTGTGTGGCATTCATCATCACAAAGGATGTTTCAAGATCTGTCCTGAAGTACAGTGCTTTCAGTGATGGGATAATATCCATATGACTACAAGGAAGACTTGTTAATATGACTATTATTCAAATTTATGCACCAACCACTAAAGACAAAGGTGAGGACATTGAAGGTTTTTATCACTTTCTGCAGTCTGAAACTGACTGAATGTGTAATCAAGATGTGTTAACTATAACTGGTGACTGGAATACAAAAGTTGGAGACATAGAAGAATCACCAGTAGTTGGAAATTTTGGCCTTAGTGACAGAAATAACGCTGGAGATTGCATGATAGAATTTTGTAAAACCAACAATTTATTCATTGCAAATACCTTTGTTCTTTTGGAAGAAGAATCATTAACAACCTGAGATATGCAGATGATACAACTTTGTTGCTGAAAGTGAGGATGACTTAAGGCACCTACTGATGAAGGTTGAAGAATATAGTCTGCAGTATGGATTACGTCTCAATATAAAGAAAACAAAAAT
>NW_006921668.1:3523828-3545874 GCF_000298275.1 Orycteropus afer afer
AGGAAGCATCAAAAGAAGATGGAAGGAATACACAGAGTCACTGTACCAAAAAGAATTGGTAGATCTTCATCCATTTCAGGAGGTGGCATATGTTCAAGAACCAATGGTTCTTGAAGGAAGAAGTCGAAGCTGCACTGAAGGAACTGGCGAAGAACAAGGCTCCAAGAATTGATGAAATACCCATTGAGATGTTTCAACATATGGGTGCTCCACTGGAGGCACTCACTCAGTTATGCCAAGAGATTTGGAAGACAGCTACCTGAACAACTGACTGGAAGAGATCTGTATTTGTATCCATTCCAAAGAAAGGTGATCCCACAGAATGTGGAAATTATTGAACAATGTCATTAATATCGCATGCAAGGAAAATCTTACCAAAGATAATTTTAAAATGGTTGCAGCAGTATATTGACAGAGAACTTCCAGAAATGCAAGCTGGATTCAGAAGGAGACATGGAACAAGGGTTATCATTACTGATTTAAGATGGATCTTGACTCGTAGAACACCAGAAAGAAGTTTACTTGTGTTTTATTGACTATGCAAAAGCATTTGATTTGGTGGATCATAACAAATTGTGGATAACATTGAGAAGAATGGGAATTCCAGAACACTTAATTGTACTCATGAGGAACCTGTACATAGACCAGAAGGCTGTTTTTCGAACAGAACAAGGGGACACTACATGGTTTAAAATCAAGAAGGAATGCATCAGTATCCTTTCACCATACTTATTCAATCTATATGCTGAGCAAATAATCCGAGAAGCTGAACTATATGAAGAAGAATGTGGCATCAAGATTGGAGAAAGAATCCTTAACAACCTGCGATATGCTGTTGACACAACTTTGCTTGCTGAAAGTGAGAGTGATTTGAACCATTTACTGATGAAGACTGAAGAATACAGTTTGCTGTATGGATTACATCTTAATATAAAGAAAACAAAACTTCACACAACTGGACCTATAAGCAGCATCATAATGAATGGAGAAAAGTTTGATGTTGTCTAGGACTTTACATTACTTGGTTCTACAATCAAGGCCAATGGAAGCAGCAGTCAGGACATCAGATGACATATGGCACTGGGCAAGTTGGCTACAAAGGACCTCTTTCCAGCGCTGAGGAGCAAAGATGTTTCCTTGAAGACTAAGGTGTGCCTGACACAAGGCATGATATTTTCAATCACCTCATATGCATGTGAGAACTGGACTTATGAATAAGGAAGACCAAAGAAGAATTGATGATCTTGAGATGTGGTGCTGGCGAAAATGCTGAAAATACCATGGACTGCTAAAAGAACTAACAAATCTGTTCTGGAGGAAGTGCAGCCAGAATGCTCCTTGGAAATGAGAATGGCCAGACTTGGTCTCACCTACTTTGGTCATACTGTCAGAAGGGACCATTCCCTGGAGAATGATGTCACACTTAGTAAGGTGGAGGGTCGATGAAAGAGGTAAAGGCCCTCAATGAGATAGCTTGACATGGTGACAGAGGCGATGGGCTCAAGTATAGCAGGGATGGCGGAGCTTGTGCAAGACCGGATGGTGTTTCATTCTGCTGTGCTTAGCGTTGCTATGAGTCAGAGACAACTCGTTGGCACCTAACAACAACATAACGTGGGATGACAGGTGAATAAGGCTGAAATTAGCTTCTGACAATGTCACAAGACATGCACAGTATATAGATTGACTTTCTATACCAGAGCTGCTTTACACAATTTCATTATTTTCCTGCATTATATGTGTGGGCACTTTATTTTCATGGGCACATTATTTATGAAAAAAAATACTTTTCTATTTCCCTCATGTTCATTCCACTCCATAATTCCAAAGAACTCTTTATTTAGCTTACAAAATTTTTATATGATTGTTTCACTATTCACCTGCTGACATTTTTAATATATTAAGTCAATATTATTTCTCTCATTTAAGGAGAACATGCCTCTTATATAAATGAGAACATTTTTAATAACCAAAAAAAGTACAGTTTAAGAAAAATTCTGTTGTCATTGTAGTTTTAATGTTAAAAGTTTCATTTGCATCTGTTTAAAAATATTGATCATGAATTTACTATTCTAATGCACATATTTAACTGGTCATATAGTAATTGCACTTAAGTAGTTGTACAAGAAAACTGGGTATTTTCTTTTAGATAGAAAAATAATAAATCAGCAGTAGAAAATGGATTATTGAATGAATTCTCATTCTCTTCAATATGCACAATACAAAACTTCCTCAGAAGATTATGATTAAAAAAATTCACTGGAAAAGAAAATCCATAAATCATATGCTATCTCTATGGTCAAATCTTAGATTGTCCCTCCAGAACAAAGCCTGTAGCTGTTCTTCATAATTTTCATTATCAGAGGTTTAATTTACAAATAGAAATTACACATACAAACTAATTTTTTACCACAGTAGATTTAAGTTATTCTTGGACTTTCTTAGAGGTCTTCTGGATTCATTCTCAAGTGAACAGTTTCTACCCTCTCAGCCACTCCTCGGAAGGAAGATTGGGCAATCTATTTCCTTGGTGATACGACCTCAGAAACCCAAGGAGAGGTCACTATGGGTCAGGTCTGACTCAACGGCACATAACAACAACAACAAATTGGATCTCAGGCCCACTTGCTCAGAAGTGCTCTGTATACCTAAAAATTCATTCGGACTTTAATGAAATATTTAGTAGCAAACACATTGCCTTCTTACCTTCAGTTCCTATCTACTGAGGTGCCTTAGAATAAAATATGGAAGAAAGGGAGAAAGCATATAAAAACTGTAAACTCTTAGATATTGCCCAAAACAAAATTAAGCTTTAAGTATAGATTTGCTACAAATGACCCAAACTCATCTATGAAGAGTATTCCAATTTCCTTTAGGAAAGTGTTGTGAAAGCATAATAATTTAATTGGATTTTTTTTTATTATGTTATAAAATTATAAAGGAACCCTAGTGGTACAACACTTAAGCACTTGGCTGCTAACCAAACAGTTGGGAATTCAAACTTATCCAGCAGCTCTCCAGGAGAAAGAATTTGCAACCTGCTTCCATAAAGACTGTAACCAAGAAAACCTTATGGGGTGTCTATGAGTAAGAATCAACTCAATAGCATCTAACAATACAAGATAAAATTATAAGTACTCCAACAATACTTCTTATTGATAAAAATGTTGTTGTTGTTGTTAGTCATTGAGTAGAATCTGACTCATAGTGAGCATAAGTACAACAGAACGAAACACTGCCCTGTCCTCACCATTCTCACAATCCTTGCTATGCTTGAGCCCATCGCTGCAACCACTGTGTCAATCCATCTCATTGAGAGTCTTCCCCTTATCACTGACCCTCTACTTTACCAACCATGATATCCTTCTCCAGGGAATGGTCCTTTCTGACAAAATGACCAAAGTAGGTGAGACAGAAGTCTAGCCATTCTCACTTCTAAGGAGCATTCCAGCTGCACTTCTTCCAGGACAGATTTGTTACTCTTCTGACTATCCATGTTATTTTTAGTATTCTTCCCCAACCCCACAATTAAAAGGCATCAACTCTTCTTTGGTCTTCCTTATTAATTGTCCAGCTTTCACATACATATTAGGAGATTGAAAATACCATGGCTTGGGTTAGGAGCACCTTAGTCTTCAAAATGACATCTTTGCTTCTTGACACTTTAAAGAGATCTTTTGTAGCAGGTTTGCTCAGTGCAATATGATGTCTGATTTCTTGACTGCTGCTTCCATGCGTGTTGATTGTGGATCCAAGTAAAATGAAAACCCTGACAATTTCATTCTTTTCTTCATTTATCATGATATTCTTTATTGGTCCAGGGTCCAGTTGTTAGGATTTTTTTCTTTATGTTAAGGTGTAATCAATCCTGAAGAATGTAGTCTTTGATCTTCATCAATAAGTACTTCAAATATGCTTCACTTTCAGCAAACAAGGTTGTGCTGTGTTCTTCTTCATATAGTCCAGCTTCTTGGATTATTTGCTCAGCATACATAAGTATGGTAAAAGAATTGCATAAGTATGGTAAAAGTATAACCCTGATGCACACCCCTCCTGATTTTAAACCATTTTAAACAGATTTTGTTCTTTTTAAACAACTGCCTCTTGGTCTGTATATAGGTTCCTCACAAGCACAATTAAGTGTTCTGGAATTCACAGTCTTTGCAATATAATCCATAATTTGTTATGATACACACAGTCAAATGCCTTTCAAAAAAAAAACAAACTCACTGCTGTGGAGTCGGACCCAACTCATAGCTATGCCTCCTTGGGTTTCCAAGGCTACGGAGGTAGATTGCCCAATCTTCCTTCCGAGGAGTGGCTGGTGGGTTTGAACTGCAGGACTTCTGGTTAGCAGTCAAATGCCTTAGGCACTACGCCACCAGAGCTTGCGTAGTCAATAAAACATAGGTAAATTTTTTTCTGGTATTCTCTGCTTTCAGCTAAGATTCATCTGATGTCAGCAATGATATGTCTCATTCCATACCCTCTTCTGAATCCACCTTGCATTTCTGGAAGTTTCCTGTCAATATATTGCTGCAACAATTTTTTAATTATCTTCAACAAAATTTAACTTGCATGTGATATTAATGATACTGCTCGATAATTTCCACATTCCGTTGGATCTCCTTTCTTTGCATTGGCACAAATATGGGTGTCTTCCAGGCATTTGGCAAGATAGCTCTGTCTTCCAAATTTCTTGGCATAAATGAGTAAGCACTTCCAGTGCTGCATCCATTTGTTGAAACATCTCAATGGGTATTCTGTCAATTCCTGGAGCCTTGTTTTTCCCCAATTTCTTCAATGTATCTTGGACTTCTGTTATCAATACCATTGGTTCTTGATCATATGCTCCCTCTTGAAATTGTGGGACATCAACCAATTCTTTTTTGTACAGTGACTCTGTATTCCTTCCATCTTCTTTTGATGCTTCCTGCATCATTCAATATTTTGCCCATAGAATCCTTCCATATTGCAACTTGAGCCTTGAATTTTTTCTTCAGTTCTTTCAGCTTGAGAAATACTGAACATGTTCTTCCCTTTTTATTTTCTAACTCCAGGTCTTTGCACATTTCATTCTAATACTTTGTCTTCTTGAGCTGCCCTTTGAAATATTCTGTTCAACTCCTTTATTTCAGCATTTCTTCCATTTACTTTAGCTACTCTTCATTCAAGAGCAAGTTTCAGAGTCCCTTCTGACATCCATTTTGGTCTTTTCTTCCTTTCCTGTCTCTTTAATGACCATTTGCTTTCTTTGTGTATGATGTACTTGATGTCATCTCACAACTTGTCTAGTCTTTGTCTTTGATTTTCAATGCATCAAATCTGTCCTTCAAATGGTCTCTAAATTCATATGGGATATAATCAAGGATGGCTCCCATGGACTTATTTTAATTTTCGTTAGCTTCAACTTGGACTTGCATATGAGCAACTGTTGATCTGTTCCACGTTCAGCTCCTGGTCTTGTTTTGACTGATGATATTGAGCTTCTCCATTGCCTTTTTCCATAGAAATGTTCAATCTGATTACTGTGTATGCCATCTGGCAAGCTCCACATGTATAACTATCGTTCATGTCATTGGAAAAAAGATATTTGCAGATAATAAGACATTGGTCTTACAAAGTTCTATCATGGGATCTCCAGAATCATTTCTATCATCAAGGCCATACATTCCTACTACCAATAATTCTTGTTTCCAACTTTTGCATTCCAATAACCAGTGATAATTAATACAGCTTGATTACATGTTGGTCAATTTCACACTGCAGAAGTTGGCAACAATCTTCAATTTCTTCATCTTTGGTTTTAGTGGTTGGTGCACAAATATCAACAATAGTAGTATAAATTGGTCTTCCTTGCAGGTGTGTAAACATTATCCTATCACTGACAGCATTGTACTGCAGGATAGATTTTGAAACATTCTTTTTGATGATGAATGCATTGCCATTCCTCTTCAATTTATCATTTCTGGCACAGTAGACCTTATGATTGCCTTATTCAAAATGGCCAAAACTAGTCCATTTCAGATCACTAATCCCTAGGATATCCATCTTTATGCATTCTATTTCATTTCTGACAACTTCCAATTTTCCTAGATTCATACTTCTTACATTCCACATTCTAATTGTTCATTAATGTTTGCAATTGTTTCTTCCTATTTTGAGTCATGCCCCATCAGCAAATGAAGGTCTTGAAAGCTTTACTCAATCCACATCATTAAGGTCAAATTTACTTTGAGGAGACAGCTCTTCCCCAATCATGTTTTGAGGGCAGTTTTCCAGTAATATGTCAGACAGTGTTTCACTGCTATTTGTAAGATTTTCATTTCCTAATTTTTCAGAAGGGCCAGTCCTTCTTCTCAGTCTTAGTTTGGAAGCTCCACTGAAGCCTGTCCACCATTGGTGACTGTGATGGTATTTGAAATAACACTGGCATAGCCTCCAGCCCTATAGCAATATGCAAGCCACCATAGAATGACAAACTGACAGACAAGTGGTGGATTGATAAGAGTATCTTCTGGCAAACACAAAGTCACACATAGCATGTGTTGTAAGTCTTTGGAAAAGAAAATCATTTCAGTTTTACCAAAGTGATGGTCAACTTTTGACTGTCCTCTGAAAGAAGCAGTGATTATCATATGAAGGTTCTTTGATTGCACACAGAATTATGTTTCTTTGTTTTCTTAACAGAAAAATCCATCACATGCTATCATGAAGAGCATTTTTTAAATCTTAAGCAGTTAGTTTTACCCATATTTCCATGACTTTTGACTGAACCTAAAAATTCATTAGCTTTTCAGAAACATTTCATTGGACATCACAACATTTGTAGAAATTGGCTTCCCCAAGCACCCTCATTGTCTGCAGTGACATCTATACTAGTGTCACATAACTCATGAGCTGGTCCCAGTAAATCATAGTCAAATAACAGCAGGGAAAATAAAAGATGAATTCTGACAGTATTATGCATGTGACTAAAGAGGACAGAAACATACTGGTTTTAATCTCCCCACTTTGTCCAGAATCACAATAATCTATAACACATACAAATGTTCATTCCAAACAATATAGTTCAACCCAGAGGTATCTTGTAGACTACTATTTCATGTTAATAACATACATACAGTGCTCTAAGAATGGCGTGGCAGAGGTGTCTGACCTCCTGTAACTTCACAAAGAAAGAAGAGAACCAAGGTCAACAGCACAAGGCTGATTCCTATGAGGTAGAAGTCTGAAATGCTTCCATCCTCCAATCTTTCTACCAATTCTGACACCAAATGTCCCTCCCATAGCACTCTCTACTTCTCTGCTGGGTTTGATAATTCATTGCAATGGTCACAGAGAACTCACAGACAATACTTAAGATTATGGGGTATATTAGGGAAGTAACAGGTTACAATTCAGGATCTGAAATGATTCAGGATACAGTTCTTCAATCAGGTCTGCCTCTTCTCAGCAGTATCCACAGGCAAGTCTCTTTGGCTGTTTTGGTTACCTCAGTGCTGCTCTGATAGGAATATACCACAAATGGAATGGCTCGAACAAAGAGTTTATTCTCTTACAGTTTGGGAGGTTAGAATTCCAGGTTCTATGGGCTTGGTGAAAACTCTTCAACCTTGGGTTTCAGCTCTGCCTCTTGTTCCCAGCCCACTGTAGCTGGAGGCTTTTCTTCACTCAGTTAGCTGCTGGCTGTTGAAGCTGACAAGTCCAAGGTCAACAAATAAAATGGTACAGTCCCGAGAGTACCAAACCACATGGCAGGCCATTGATTCAAGTCCTGGAAAAGTCCCCAAATCACCAGGGCAGCATGGCAAGCTGCTGAACAATGACTTGGCTACATGCAGGGTTCAAGTGTGCCATCAGCTGGAGACCTTCCTCAAGTTGCTTCTTATATACTGGAAGCAGCCCACATCCCAAAAGCAGCTACTCAGCTAGCTGCTCCAGTAGATTCCACCATGGAGTTAGTCACCAATTTCACCAGGGGGAATAACTATATTCAGCTGTCCAGCCACTCAACCAAGCCCAACCAAGTTGGCATACAACCTTAACTACAAAACTGGCCATTGGCCTCTTGGTCTCTCAGCCCTGTGGCCTCTGCTCTGCTCCAGTAAATGTTACAAAGGTCTTTTAGCTCTGCTAATGATAAGTGCTCAGAGGCATCTCACTCCACCAATAAGCTTCTTGCCTGAAGTCACTCAACTTTCTTGCTCCATGGGCCAGGAAGCCCATTGCTATGACTTATGCTGATGTCTTGGTTCTGCCACCTCTGCTGCTGCCATTTCTCTGTTGCTGTTTCTCACATCTCTCACCATCTCTGGTATCACAGTTCCCTGGCTCTTGGGTCAAGGAGATATAGCAAAGGGATCCCAGGTCCAAAGGATGTGCTCCACTCCTGGTACTTCTTTCTAGATGATAGTGACATCTCACTGCTTCCAGCCTTTGGGATGGCTTATTTTAAGCCTAGTGGGATGGCAAAACTGACCAATCCCTCATTAGGGTTCCATATACCTTATTTCCATGGTCCCTCTCTGATAATGATGCCATATACCTTATTTACATTATTAGAAAGTTATCTAAACCCTTTGGTGGGCCACAAACACCTCACATTTGCATAGTTCCAGCCAGTATTTGGTGGCAGTCACAAAGACTATATATAGCTAGAAGAGCCATACCAAGCAATTCACCACACAGCAAGTGCATTATATCTATCTCATGGAAATAATAAATGGAAATTAAATGGTGACATGATAAATGTTCAATTTAGCAGAGAAAGTTCTCTCTGCTCCTTGAGATATTAAGTCTTCCAGATTGCTTATTCACAAATGTTTTGTCCCATGTCTGGGGATGAAATGATCCTGTACTGTAGATCATCTACCCTACTGGTCCCCACGTGCCCCAACAGAAAGGACTAAGCAGAATAAATTAATCATAAATGAGATATGAAATTGTCAAGTAAATTAACAATTAATTTCCATAAATAAATAAACCCAACATAGATATACTAGAATCATGAATTCTGTAAATAAACAGACTGCCCCAGAACCATCAGGTAGACTTTTTTTTTTTTTAACTTTTTGTTGTGATATGGGTGAAAGTTTATAGAGCAAATCGGTTTTCCATTCAATAATTCCTGCACATTTTGTTTCATGGCATTAGTTATAATCCTCACAATATAAAGTACTCTTCCCACTTCCTCCCTGTGTTTACCCTTTCCATTTGTGTGTTGTTTTTTTTTTTTTTTTTCCTATTACTTCCAGCCTTCTGAGCTTTATCCCTGGCAAATGCTGCTCTTTTGATCTTGTATGGTTGATTGTTCTAAGGAGTGCATACCTCCCTTGTGTTGTTTTCTATGTCAGGTGGACTCTTATAGACAGTGTTAGTTTCCTACATCTGTTGTAACAAATTACCACAAACTTGGTTGTCTAAAACAATACCAATTTATTATCTAACAGTTCCAGATGTCAAAAGCCCAAAATCACTATTACTAGGCTGAAATCAAGGTGTTGTCAGGGCTGTACTCTCTGCAGAGGCTCTAGGGAAGAATTCTTTCCTTGTCTCTTCCAGCTTCTGGTAGCTGCAAAATTCCTTGACTGTGGCCACATCACTCCAATCTCCGCTTAGATGGTCACACTGCCTCCTCCTTTTCTATCTGCTCAATCTCCCTCTGCTCTCTTTTATAAAGACACTTGTGATGGCATTTACAGCCCACCTGGATAATCCAGGATAATCTTCTCATCGTGTTCAAAGATTCTTTTTCCAAGGAAAACCAAAACACCAAACTCACTGCTGTCGAGGCCGATCCAACTCATAGCAACCCCTCCTTGGGTTTCTGAGGAGTATCACTATGGAAGTAGATTGCCCAATTTTCCTTCCAAGGAGTAGCTAGTGGGTTTGAACCACTAGCCTTCTGGTTAGCAGTCAAACGCCTTAGGCACCAGAAAAGTAACATTTAAAGATTCGAGAGATTAGAATGTGGGTATCTTTGGAGTAGGACATTTTTCATCTACTACAAACCAAATCACAGTTTAAGAATTTAGACTTGCAAAGAAAATAGTGAAAAGAAACCTAAGTTTTTCACAAGTTGCACACAATGTCCTTTTTATATGTATAATGTCAGCTGTTTGAAGAGTGAAGCTGAAGGCCTAGTCACAAAGATGTTTATGGATTAATGGATTATCTGCCTTCAGGAAATCATTGACCAATTAAGAAGCTGATTCTTCTACCATTTATCTCATTATCATTATCCTTCCTAAAATATTTGTAATAGGAGGGACAATATTTTTATCTGATACTGACGTAAAGCAAAAAACCAAATCCACTGCTGCTGAGTTGGATCCAACTCCTAGTGACCCCGCCTTGGGTTTCTGAGGCAGTATCACTATGGAAGTAGATTGCCCAACCTTCCTTCCAAGGAGTGGCTGGTGGGTTTGAACCACCAGCCTTCTGGTTAGCAGTCAAATGCTTTAGCACTATGCCACCAGAGCTCCTGATACTGACATAGCACAGAACATATTTTAAGATTCTCCTTAAGGCTTTGCATGACAGCATTATAGCTTGAAAGTCACCTAGAGACCAACAGCTTCCTAAAATTGTGTTCACAGAATACTGTCACTGACGCAGATTGTTACAAACATAGAGACAGAATTTATTTCAAAAAAGTCAGGTGAGGTCTAGAAAACTATCAGGCCTGATAACTGAAATGGGACAAATTACAAGTTTAAGCTCTGGAATAGCAAACTTGGAAAAGGCATAGTGAGCACTTTCAGGAGCCTGATGTGAAAGATTAAATTACTGCCAAGACTGTGGAGTGTGTTACAATGATGAGCAGTTGCCTACCATCTTTGAGTGGAGTAGCATTGTTTCTGACTCTGCCAATCAAGATATTTGGTTGTTATGCAAAGCTCACACTGCCCTTGTTTTCTAAGAAGGAGATAAAGTTTCTAGCAGGGCATTGACTCATAATTTTCGCCATTCCAGTTATCATTCCAGGCACCCACATTTTGCAAATTCCATTCTGTTTAGGTTTGCTTCATAGGCTTTGACTGGGAAGAACAAAGAACGGATTTGAAGTCCTGGGCTAGTGCTTGGCTTTCAACCGCTAATGTATTTAAATGTACCCATCCAGGGGCCCAGCTGTTGTGTGATGAAATGTACTGATGAAAGTAAATTGGGTCTAGAGAACACAAATCAAATTGTAAAGTAAAATTGCTAAAGTATACCAGCCCTCTTTTTAAGTATTAAAGGCCAGCCCAAGAAAAATGACTAATGTGTAATAATACACAGCCCTGACAGGAATCATAAGCGGGAAGGAAGTTGCATGTAAAATCATAATAAAGAATGTTAAACTGCCGCCAGGCCCTGCCAGAGACAAATGAAAATGGAGCGGATTCTCACCACCAGTCACTTACTCCCTTTCCAAATGTCCCAGGAATGTGCAGACAAAGAATGCGTTCACTCATTTTCCCTTTCTACTAGAAAGGAATGCTTTTTTGGATCTGAAAAAAGCAGATAAGAAAAGAAGGCCAGGAGAGGTACCATCCTCGCCTTGGTTTTCTGGTGTTCCAAGGTGAAAAAACAGGCTGCCTTACCAGCTCCTTGCACAAAGAATTATGCATTTTTCCCTGAAATACCGGCACTTCAACAGCTTTACATGTTGTCCCCTGTAATATCATTCACTTATACATATATGTAAATATGATATATGTTGCCTATGTAATTTAATTAATATTATTTTTATTCATAAATGATTTATTTTAGTTATAAGGCAGTACTTCAGTACTGTGAGAATTCTCTGGAAAAATAAATTCAAAACTGCCCATTCATCACTAATAAGAAGTAAGCCCCTTAACCTCTTTTATCATCAGTACCTAGACCTCAAATCCTCCTGCAAAACTCAGCCTCAGCCTCCAGGCAAGTGTATCTCCTAGCCACAGCCCACACACATCCCACCAAGAAACCAGGGCGGAGACCAAGCAGGCTCTAATCTCCAGTGATCACTTACTTCAGAGTATGGTTCGGGTAGCCCTGTTTCTTCCTCCTTGACTTTGTAAGGCAGCAGTGTTCAACTTTAGTTGCACATTAAAAATATATGGAAAACTTCTACAAACATATCTAAAGTTCAGAACCCATGCCCAAAACTTGGATTTAGCTGGTCTGACATGTAACCCCCAGAAGGCTGAGGGTTCAAACCCATCAGCCACTCCCAAGAAGGAAGATGGGGCAATGTACTTCTGTAGAGATACTGCCTCAAAAACCCAACGGGGGGTCGTTATGAGTTGAATTGACTCCACAGCAGTGAGTCTGGTCTTTTTTGGTTTGGGACATACAACCCAGGCAGTCAGTATATATTTTTTTCAAACTCACTTGCCACTTCTCGGAAGGAAGGTTGGGCATTCCTACTTCCGTAGTGATACTGCCTCGGGAAACCCAAGGAGGGGTCGCTGTGAGTCAGGGCCGACTCAATGGCAAATAACAACAACAACAAGAGATTCTAAGGTGCCACTGTTTTACCTGCTCCCTTTTGTTACTTTTTACATTCTATGTCTTCACAACCTTTCCTCTATGCTCACCTATTCAAAAAAAAAAAAAAAACAGAAAAAAAACCAGTTGCCATGGAATTGATTCAGACTGATGGAGACCCCAGGTGCCCACGTATGTCAGAGTACGGCTGTGCTCCACAGGTTGTTCAATGGCTGGTTTTGCAGAAAGATCACGAGGCCTTTATTCTGAGGTGCCTCAGGGTGGACTCAAACCTCTAACCTTCAGTTAGCAGCCACTGTTTGCACACACAGGGATTCCTTGTCTACTTAGACCTGTCATTATTTATTTCATCTTTTCATCATGTTGTATGAGTCAGAATTGACTCCATGACAGCGGGTTGGGTCTTATCCTTCCTTTTGCTGCCTGAAGCTATGATCCTGTCTTACTTTTTTCCAGACTTCACATATTCCCTGGCAAGATTCTCTGTTCAACTCTTTTGGGGGTCCTGGTCCCACCATCTTATCCCAATGCAGTACCCACCAAGACTACAAAAATGCTTCTCAAGAGTTTGCCGACCATTCTCTTTCAGCTTTAGCTCATCTCACATCTAACAAGCCACATGACCTTTTCCTCTTGAAACTCAATAACATTTAACATCTTCATCCACATTTGGACTAAACCCTCACCATAGTTATTCCCTGCCCATCTACATATGTTGCTCTCTATCCCAGTACTTCTTACCTTCAGAACTATTGACATTTTGGGCCAAATAAGTCTTTGTTGTGAAGGCCGTCTGGAGCATTGTCGTTTGTTTAACAGTATCCATCCTACTCACTAGGTACAAATAGCACCCTTTCCTCCAGCTGTGACAACCAAAAATGTCTCCAGACATTGCCAAATGTCCCCTGGGGAAGGCACAAAAATAATTCTCATTAAGAATCACTTCTGTATCTCATCTCCCAAACTACTTTAGTCACTGAGTTCCTCTGCCATGTGGTATATTTATTCTTCCCAGATTCAGTTTTCACTCAAATCATCTACATTACTCTGAAGCATCTACGGCCTCCTGAATTAGTAAACTTCACCTATGAGTCCATCTCCCAAAGGATGTGAAACCCAAAGCAGCTAACACAGATTTTCATACACTCAGGCTTCCTCCATCTGCAGGCCTTCCTGACCATTCTGTTTCAGATGCACCTTGGGAGATTTGCATGGGATGTATCCCAGAGTATAGTTTCAATCCATGCTGAATCTATTTACCAAAATCTCCTTAAAATTAAGACTTTGATTTCTTCGTGGCATACTGTGTTCCATAAAATACAGTCTTATGCTATAACTCTTGTAAAGACTAAATTAATATATATAAAATTCAGAGTATTAATAGATTAGAAATGCTAATCCTGGCTCTAAACACTGATTCTTACCCTCCTAAACAGTTATTCATCCCTTCCTCTGACTTGTGGAACAGGAATTATAACGGGAATTCCAAATTGGGTAGAATTTCATTTCAATTCATTTTGAGTAATCAATTCTTAATTATTTGAGCTAATGGAGAGAGACAGAGCACCAAAAATAGCAAATTCACATAATACAGACTGAAACACATACTGAGATACAAAGGTATTCTCAAATTTTCAGAAATTAAAAGGGTACCAAAATTAGGACACTGATATTGAATGTGTTTCAAACTCTTTCAAATGAAGAACTGCTAATATGTTTGGGCATTTTGTTTCTGGCATAGCATGACCAAAGAAAGGAGTTTTCATAATTCCTCATTATAATTAGAAGTATTTTCAACTTCAATATTTTTTTGAAAGACAATCCCTCCCTTCTTCTACTAATAATCTTCTAAATATCATTTTACATTAATTTCTGTATTTAAAAATAAACATATAGTTTTCCAAAATGACAGTTTTGAAGGACAGTAGTTATAGAGATTTCCTAGTTAAGATTTGCTAGTATAAGAAGACTATTCTTGTCTTTAATACTTATGCTTCATACACTTCGACTACTCGATGCCTAACTAGCCCATCCTTCCTCTATCTCCCTTTCAACAGCCCAACATGTGTGAAGAACTTCTGGTTGCCTAGAACAGTACATCAGATGACAAGATTGTTGACTATTTTGTATCTGAAAACTTGAGAAGTTATTTTAACAAATATACCTCATCTGTTTAAAAAGATATTTTCAACATTGAATAAAAATATTAAGACAAAAGGCATGCCAATTCAGTATTTAAAAAAAAAAAGAAAAAGAAAAAACCTTTGAGCTTTCACACTAAATCCTATTTGGTTTGACAGATGCAAAATATTAACTAGTAAAGAAGATATAACTTCCATAAAACTTTTTAAATAAAGTTTATTTAACTCTCCACAGTCTTAGCTTTACTAGTAGAGGTTAATTTAGCTATCCATTGCTGTGAGGCTGGAGGTTACACCATGGATATATAAAAGACCAGCAGGGTCACCCATGGTGGGCAAATTTCAGTGGAGCTTCCAGATGAAGACAGATTAGGAAAAAGGATGGGCCATCCACTTCTGATAAACTGGCTACTGAAAGCTTTATGAATAGCAATCAAATGCTGCCTGATATATTATTGGAAAACATTATAAATAGCCCCGAACATTGTCTGATTCAGTGCCAATGAGCCCCTATGGTTGGAAGGCACTCAAGATACGACTGAGGAAGAGCTGGTTCCCAAAAGTAGAGTCAACCTTAATGATGTGGATGGAGTAAAGCTTTCAGGACCTCCATTTGCTGACGGGGCATGACTCAAAATGGGAAGAAAGAGCTGCAAACATCCGTTAATAATCATAACATGGAATGTACAAAGTATGAATCCAGGAAAATTGGAAGTTGTCAAAAATGAAATGGAATGTGTAAAGATTGATATCCTAGGCATAGGATGACTGGTTAAATGACTGGTTTGGGCCATTTTGATTCTGACAATCATATGGTCTGCTATGCTGGGAATGACAAATGGAATAGGTAAGACATTGCATTCATTGTCAAAAAGAATGTTTCAAGATCTATCCTGAAGTACAATGCTGTCAGTGATAGGATAATATCCATATGTCTACAAGGAAGACCAGTTAATATTACTATTATTCAAATTTACACACCAACCACTAAAGCAAAAGATGAAGAAACTGAAATTTTTTACCAACTTCTGTAGTCTAAAATTGACCAAACATGCAAATAAGATGTATTGATAATTATTGGTGATTGGAATCCAAAACTTGAAAACAAAGAAGAATGAATCATCAGTAGCTGGAAAATATGGCCTTTGTGATAGAAATGACTGTGGAGATTGCATGATATAATTTTGCAAGACCAATGAATTACTCATTGCAAATACTTTTTTCAACAACATAAACGGCAGCTATACACTTGGACCTTACTAGAGGGAATACACAGAAATCAGATTGACTACATCTGTGGAAAGAGGGAATGGGGAGGCTCATATCATTGGTCAGAACAAGGAAAGGAGCTCACTGTGGAAGAGACCATCAGTTGCTCATATGAGAGTTCACGTTGAAACTAAAGAAAATAAAAAATAAGTCCATGAGAGACAAAATACAACTGTGATTATATGCCACCTGAATTTAGAGACCATATGAAGAACAGATCTGATGCATTGAATACCAATGACTGAAGACCCAAGAGTTGTGGAATGACATCTAGAACATCATACATGAAGAAAGCAAACAGTCATTAAAAGAAACAGAAAAGGAAGACCAAAATGGATGTCAGAAAACATTCTGAAACTTACTCTTGAATGGAGAGTAGCTAAAGCAAATGGAAGAAATGCTGAAATAAAAGAGCTGAACCGAAGATTTCAAACTTGAGAAGACAGAGTAAAGTATTATAATGACATATGCAAAGACCTAGAGTTAGAAAACCAAAAGAGAAGAACATGCTTGGTATTTCTCAAGCTAAAAGAACTGAATAAAAAACTCAAGCCTCGAGTTGCAATATTGAAGATTCTTTGGGCAAAATATTGAATGATGCAGGAAGCATCAAAAGAAGATGGAAGGTATGTACAGAGTCATTGTACCAAAACGAATAGTATGATGTCCCAGTATTTCAGGAGGTGGCATATGATCAAAAACCAGTTGTATTAAAGGAATTGGTGAAAAGCAAGGCTCCAGGAATACCCATTGAGATGTTTCAACAAATGGATGCAGCACTGGAGGTGCTTACTCGTTTAAGCCAAGAAATTTGGAAGACCTGGCCAACTGACTAGAAGAGATTCATATTTGTGCCCATTCCAAAGAAAGGTGATGCAACAGAATGTGGAAATTATCTAACAATATCATTAAAATCACACACAAGTAAAATCTTGCTGAAGACAATTCCAAAACAGTTGCAGCAGTATATTGATAGAGAACTTCCAGAAATGCAAGCTGGATTCAGAAAGGGACATAAAGCAAGGGATATCATTGATGTCAGATGAATGTTAGCTGAAAGCAAAAACTACCAGAAAAATGTCTACCTGTGTTTTATTGACAATGCAAAGGCATTGGACTGTGTGGACAAATTATGGATCACATTGCAAAGAATGTGAATTTCAAAACACTTAATTGTGCTCATTAGGAACCTGTATATAGACCAAGAGGCTGTCATTTGAACAGAATAAGGGGATATCGCATGGTTTAAAATCAGGAAGTATGTATGTCAGGATTGTATCCTTTCACCGTACTTATTCAATCTGTATGCTGAGCAAATAATCCAAGAAGCTGGACTATATGAAGAAGAACACAGCATCAGGATTGAAGGAAGAGGAATTGTTAACAACCTGAAACATGCAGCTAAACACAATCTTGCTTGGTGAAAATGGAAATTTGAAGTACTTACTGATGAAGCACAGTCTTCGGTATAGATTACATCTCAACATAAAAAAAGTAAAAATCCTTATAACTGCACCAATAAGCAACATCACGATAAATGGAAAACAGTTTTGAAGTTGTCAGGCATTTCATTTTACTTGGATCCACAGTCAACACCCATGGAAGTAGCAGTCAGGAAATTAGACATCGTATTGCACTAGGCAAATCTGCAAAAGACCTCTTAAAGTTGTCACTTTGAAGACTAAGGTGTACTTGCACCAAACTGTAGTGTTTTCAATCACCTCATATGCATGTGAAAGCTGGAGAATGAATAAGGAAGACCAACGAAGAGGTGATGCCTTTGAATTGTGGTGTTGGCAAAGAATATTGAAAGTACCATGGACTGCCAGAAGAACGAACAAACCTATGCTGGAAGAAGTGCAGCCAACACACATTGGAAGCAAGAGTGGCCAGACTTCATCTCACCTACTTTGGTCATGTTGTCAGGAGGGACCATTCCCTGAAGAAGGATATCATGCTTGGTAAATTGGAGGGACAGCAAAGAAGGGGAAGGCCTTCAAAGAGATGGATTGACACATTAGCTGAAACAATGAGCTCAAGTATAGCGATAATTGTGTGGATGGCGTAGGACGGGGCAGTGTTTCATTCTGTCATACATAGGGTTGCTATGAGTTGGAGCCAACTGCAAGGCACCTAGCAACAACCTCCATAGCTCATAAGGAATATGGAAATTTCTTTGTAATGTAACTACAGTATTAAGCTATGAAATAAAAACCTTTGAAGTTCAAATGTAATAAGTAAATGTTAACTGTAACAAAAATACAAGCATTGGAATTGGGAAAGCATATCAACATTGTTTTTTGTACTGTACACTCTCAGACATTCTTATTTTGTGATAACCAAGCCCTGAAGTGAATGGTGGTGACAACCACTAAACACGTCTCCAAAACCAATTTCTTTCACAGAACCCATAGTAATAACCCTCCCAGGACTCTGAGCCCTAGTTTTAAAATTGCCTTATAAGGGAATGAATGGCATTTAAAGAGGGGAATTCCCCATATAGTCTCTCACTAAATTGTGAGGTAATTTTAACTTAAACCTTTTTAAGAGATGGTGACTACCTTCTTCCTTCTCTTTCTTGGTTAAGAAAGTGAATCACCAGGACTTTTTTTCAGTGTTTCTAGGCAGACTTGAATCTTCAACCTTTGTTACCTACACAGAGGCTCCTTACTTACCCCAAAATTGATTCAATCTAGCATTAAACTACTTGAAAATAATAAGAAGAAACTTCTTTGAAGGAGGAGCTCTGGTGGTGTAGTGCCTAAAGCATTTGACTCTTAACCAGAAGGCTGGCAGTTCAAACCCACCAGCTACTCCTAGGAAGGAGGATTGGGCAATCAATCTACGTCCATAGAGATACCTCAGAAACTCAAGGAGGGGTCGCCATGAGTCAGAAGCGACTCCACGGCAGTGAGTTTTGTTTTTTGCATTTAACTTCTTTGAGAATTCTTCTAAGGCACTGGGAGAATGACAGTGTATATTACAAAGTAGAAAAATGGCAAGAACTACATAACCAAGCTTCACTGGTGGTTTTTTTTTTCCCTTACTCACATTTTAAAAGTAACACTTCCAGAACTAGTGGGCAAAACTTTGACCTAACAGCTGTGTTTTTAGTATTAGCTCATGGGCAGAATTTACACTTTGAACACAGTATCCCAACTGGGGAAAAGAGCACATGGCTCTGAGCAAAGAAAAATATAATAACACATTCTCTACTGTAAGGTCAGGACATCACTGCACGGGTTATTTATTTTTTAAAAGTCCTTGCAACTGTCATTTTAAAAACTCACAACTTTGACCAGCAGAACACTTGGAACAGTATACCGCAGCGTTTCACAGAGGTCAAATTTCTTTCCTACAACACTTAGAGGCACCTCTTGAAACTTTCCAGTTACAATTTTCAAAACTATACCAAATGGTAGCCCCAGAGGAAAGTCTATAATATGGCTGTCAAAGAACTTGACTTCCATCATAAAATGGAAACACTGTCAAGTATTTTCTCCATTAGTTGGAAATTCACATGGGGTTTTAAAGCAGCTGCCACTTTATAACTATTCAGAAAAAAATACTCAAATCAGTTCAGGTCCTGCTGTATGTAGTCTCTTTGACTTTCAAGTCAGACGGGAGGATGTTCATTTTCACAGATTTATTTATGAAACTACAGTTGTAATTTCTCAAATACATATATATAGAGACAGAGAGAGAGAGAGGATTATTCTTAGTCAATGTTATTATAAAAGCAAAAGTCAGCAAATTTTAAGCTAGTTCTTTCTCTCTCTGATGCATAAAAACTAATGAATTAGCATATGCATTTACTCATTTATTCCACAAATTTTTATTGATGACCTATTATGCGCTATGCACTATATTGAGCCTTCAGTTAAACAAAACAAAACAAAAAGTGCTCTTTTTCCCATCCTATAACTGGCCAAATAGATGTCAAGGATGAGTAAAGATTAAAAATACACCATAATTACGGGACCTACTTTAACAATGGATTATCAGATATGGCATCAAAAGCATCAGCAGCAAAAGACAAAATAGATAAACAGGACCTCATAAAAATTCAATAATTTTGTCTAACAAAGTACTTTATCAACAAACTGAAGAGCCAACCTACATATTGGGAGGAATTTTTCTATCTCTTGCAGGGATCTCATACCCAAAATATACAAAAATTTCTACAACTTAACAAAAAGACAAATAACCCAATCAGAAAAATGGGCAAAAGACTTGAACAAACATTTCACCAAAAAGGATATTCAAATGGCCAACAAGCATATGAAAAGATGTTTAATGTTATTAGCTATTCCAAACCAAACCTACCCCAGTTTAGTTCATTCCAACTCATAGCAACAGAGTAGAACTGCCCTGTGGGGTTTCCAAGGCTGTAAATCTTGACAGAAGTAGGCTGCTTCATCTTACTGCTGCTGAGCGGCTGGTGGGTTTGAACCTACAATCTGTCATTAGCCACCAAGCGCTTTAACCACTGTGCCATGAGGGCTCCTCCATCCGCCATTAACTAAACCAAATTCACTGCAATAGAGTTGATTCTAACTCATATGGACCCTAATCCTTCTCCTGAAGAGTGGCTGATAGATTTGAACTGCCGACCTTTTAGTTAGCCCCCAAATGCCTTTACCACTACAGCACCACAGCTCCTTTCCATTAGCCATTCTTAAGATGCAGTTCAAGCGGCCTGTCTGGAGAGCGTGGCCATTTTGAATGTTCAAAAGCAGCTTGACCATTTTGGATATTTAAAGAGAATGCACTCTCCCAGATTCTAGGGGCTTAAAAACACGTTCTGCTTGCCAGTAACACCAAGGACACTCCAGACCTGGAGGACTGAAAAGGTGCGACATTCCTCTTGTTACTCTTACACCCACACCCGCTTGGTGAACGGAAGTGCGGCCATCCCCTACTCCCAGCCACCTTCTAGGCCTGCAGGAACTCCATCCCAGTCTGTGTGTTCAGATGGAGCCTCGGTGCCCTGCCCTGTCCTCCACCGATTTTTTTTTCTCTTTTTTATTTTTATTTTTTTTTCTTTTTCGCTTTCTTTTTTCTGGTATTTAGTTTGCCTATATTTTTCTGATTTAAAACTACTATTATTATTAATACCTTTGTCCTTTTTACTATTATTCTTTACTCTTCCCCTCCCAGGTCCTAGTTATCAGGTTTTTTTTTCTTTTCCCTGTTTCTGGTTGGAAAAAAAAAAAAAAATTAATTTAATTTTTTTCCCTTTTTTCTCATAGTTAACCCCATTCCTTGTTTTACTTTTTGTATTTTTCTCATTTTTTTTCATTAGTCTCCTTCTCTACCTTTCTTCTCTTAGTGCTCTATCCCCAGATATTGCAGGTTTTCTTGTTTTTTCTTCTTCTTTTCCCTTTTTTCTCTTTTTGATTACTGTTCCTGTGTGATTACATGGTGTGTATTTTTTTCCATGGCAGCTCTGGTAGCACAGTGGCTAAGGCACTTGACTGCTAACCAGAAGGCTGGCAGTTCAAATCCACCAGCCACTCCTTGTTAGGAAGATGGGGCAATCTACTTCCGTAGTGATACTGCCTCGGAAACCCAAGGAGGGGTCGCTGTGAGTCGGATCGGACTTGACAGCACATAACAACAACATAACAACAATTTTTTCCATGTGCTTTTAGTTTTTTGATCATTATTTAATTGTAATTTCTGTCTAAATGAGTGGGAGACAGCAACAGTCCCCATAAGACAACTACACCTACACCTCCTGCAATTTCACTTACTGAGCGAGAGCTATTATCTCCTTCTCCACCAAAGGGACAACAATAAAAAACCACCTACAAAAGCCTGAATCACCCTTGGCTGCTCTTCACAAACAGTTAACAGAGATCTAAATACAACAATGCCACGATGCCTCGAAGACAACAGATCATCACAGTCCACACAAAGAAGCAGAATAAAGTGGTAGAAACAAGGGAGCAGGATACAGACCCAGAACACATCCTTGAGGAAGAAACACCATTGGAACTCTCTGATAAGGAATTCAAAAGAATTATATTAGGTATATTGTCAGAAATAGAGAACACATTGGAAGGGCAAAGGAGTAGAATTGATTTGATGGAAGAAAGAATTAATGAGATTGAAGACAAATACCTGAATACTTCTTTGGAAAGGGATCAATCA
>NW_006921668.1:3546160-3547269 GCF_000298275.1 Orycteropus afer afer
AGAATAAGCTCTGATTTCTCAGCAGAAACCATGCAAGCAAGAAGGCAATGGGATGGTATATATAAAACCCTGAAAGAGAAAAATTTTTAACCAAGAATTATATATCCGGCAAAATTGTTCCTCAAATATGATGGTGCAATTAGGAGATTTCCAGATAAGCAGAAACTAAGGGAATTTGTTAAAACCAGACCAACCTTACAATAGATGCTAAAGGGAGTCCCTTGAACAGAGAACCAAAAATAGCAAACAGCAACTGACCATTGATACAAAAGATAACATAACCCAGAAACCACAGCTGTGGACATATCCAAAGTAAAATGAGCTTACAAGATTGTAAACAGGGAACCAGAGACATCAATTGGCAAGTGAGGACAACTACAACAAAAAGAAGGAAAACACTGTGTAGTCACAGAACTTCTAAATTGTGAGGAAGTTAACAAAGTTGCAACAAAGAATGGACTGTTCCAAATCTGGGGGTAAAATTATAAATCATAGGGTAACCTCAAAGAAAAATGATAAACCTTCACATCACAATAAAAAAGAGGAAAAGCACAAATATTAATCATATACTAAAACAACAGCAACAAAGGAAATGATAACATGACTCATAAACATAATGAGCTCGTTATATAGAAAATAATATGGAACAAAGAAACCAGGGACACCTTAAAAAGCACATAACAAAATGACAGCAACAAATTCAAACTTATCAATGATTACACTGAATGTTAATGGATTAAAGCACCACTCAAGAGATGGAGAGTTGCAGATTGGATAAGAAAACAAAACCCACCAATATGCTGCCTACAAGAGACACACCTTACAGAAAAAGACAAAAATAGACTAAAAATCAAAGGTTGAAAAAAGCTGTATCAAGCAAACGGCAACTGTAAGAGAGCAGGAGTGGCAATATTAATTTCTGATCAAATTGTCTTTAAGACAAAAACCACCATAGGAGACAAGGAAGGACATTATATAATGATTAAAGGATCAATTGAACATGAAGATATAACCATAATAAATATTTATGGACCCACTGGAAGAGCCCCAAAATACATAAATCAGACTTTAAAAGAGTTGAAAAGCCAAATAGATGACTCCACAGTGGG
>NW_006921668.1:3550035-3551181 GCF_000298275.1 Orycteropus afer afer
ACCCAGCCATTCCATTACTGGGTATATACCCTAAAGCAGCGAGACCATGACAAGAACAGATACATGCACACCCATGTTCATTGCAACACTATTTACAATAGCCAAAAGATGGAAACAATCCAAGTGTTCATCAACTGAGGAATGGATAACCAAACTATAGTACATACACACAATGGAATACTATGCAACTCTAAAGAATAATGTAGAATCTGCAAAACACTGCATAACGTGAATGAACTTGGAGGACATTATTCTGAGTGAAATAAGTCAATCACAAAAGGACAAGCCAAGGAAATGTTTTTCTATGGAAGGACATGTTCTTTGTTGGTTACCAGGGGTGAGAGGGGAGGGGAAGGAACATTGTTAGATAGGTAGAGATAAGCATTGATTTGGGTGAAGAGAAGGGCAATGTACCAAATGTGAGTGATCATTATAGTGTCATTGAGGAAGAGAAAGACATAAAGAGGTACATGGGACATACAGACAACAAAGATGAACGCTTTTGCACATATAGTACGGTGTTGTCAGTGAAGACAAACATGGGTATATTGGTAGATAGATCGGTGGACAGGCTGAACTAGTAGGTATCTCTATGAAGCAGGGAGTGTACTCAAGAACATGTAGAGGGTTGGCAGACAATGGTTCTATAAGTTTATGTGTATGATCTGAATTCTCATGTGTATAGTAAAGCTGACAAGGGGCAAGGTTGTAGTCACTGCTTGGTCACAGCCAGCTACAAAGAGGGAGCGAGTAGTTGAACCTGTGGGCTCAGGACCATAGTCGCAGGGGACATCAAGCTCAATTGGCATAACATACTGTACAAACATTGTTCCACCTCCTACTTTGGCGAGTAGCGACTGGGATCTTAAAAGCTTACAAGCTGCCATCTAGATGCAACATTGGGTCTCTCCTCGTCCAGAGCAAAGAAGAATGAAGAAAACCAAAAATTCATGGAAACAGTTAGTCCTAGTGACTGGTACACCTATCTGATCTGCAGCCTATACGATTATGAGACCAGAAGAACTAGATGGTGCCTGACTACCAATGTCAACCACCTGAAAGGGGATCTGTGAAGGAGATCCTGGATAGACTGGGAGAACAATGTAGCAAAACTCAAAATCATTTGTAGGAAAAAAAAAGGGGGGG
>NW_006921668.1:3551706-3555645 GCF_000298275.1 Orycteropus afer afer
AAAAAAAAAAAAAAAAAAACAGGTATTTTCAAGGATATGGAGAAATTAGAACTCTTATCCATTGCTGTTGGGAACACAAAAAGTTGAACACAGATTTTACCCAGCAATGTCAATCCAGATACATACCCAAAAGATCTGAAAACAGGAATAGAAGCACAAACCTGCACATCAATGTTCACTGCAGCACTCTTCAAAATAGCCAATATTTCAGAAAAGGATAGTGAGTGATAACAGTGGCACAATGTGAAGAATGTAATCAATGTCACTGAATTATACATGTAAAAATTGTTGAAATGACCATTTTTTTGTTATGTACATTTGTATAACAATAATAATAATAATGATAAAAGATAGCACCATAAAGTAGAAGCAAGCAAGCCAAGTCACCAGAGGGTCTGAACTCTGAGTTTCTTTTCCTTCACTTTCCTCTCATGCTAAACTGTGACTTTAATCCAATGCCTTCCAAAGAAGGTAAAGGCTGAACAAGAAGATATTTTTACTGCCCTTTCTTTGTATGTAAGAGATCCTAGTGGTTTAGTGGTTAAAGCATTCAGATGCTAACCAACAGGTCAGCAGTTTGAACCCACCACCTGCTTCATGGGAGAAAGACGAGGTAGTCTGCTTTCATAAATATTTACAGCCTTGGAAACCCTCAGGGAAGTTCTACTCTGTCCCATAGGGTCACTGTGAGTAGGAATCAACTCCATGGCAGTGGGTGTAGTTTGGTTTTCTATGTATGGAAATATGGACTTCTCTAACCTTCGATTCCACTAACCCTCATTCACCCAGAAGGAATGGAGAAAAACAATGAATTAAGGAGGAATAATATATTGTAAATAACTTGGGAAATTCTATTGCTTACTATAATAAAGGAGAAGTCCAAATAACTCATTCTAGTATTTTTCATTACTTGCTTCATCTTTTTCACTTTGAAAAATCAGAAAAAGAAAATCATTCTTAATAGCTATGAAGTATATTTAAAAGAATTGTGGAATTAAGGTAGTGGCTATAAAATTGCCAACTTTGTAAGGCCAAGGATGCTAAATTTTCTGATGATCACAAAATAAAGGCCCTATAAATATTTTGCTCTGTTGTTCAAAGTAATGAAACATACCTAAAAGGGGGAGGCTGTGTCTGAAATATAATTTGGGCTCAGTTAATGATTATTGAAGCTGATTCGGTTCTAACAGAAAATACCACAAATGGGTGGCTTGAACAAACAGGGATTTATTCACCTACAATTTAGGATGCTAGAAGTCCAAGTCAAAGTGCCAACTGGGTAAAAGCCCCTCGACCTTGCAGTTCAGCTCTACCTCTTGCTCCTGGCCCACTGAAGCTGGAAGCATCACAACTCAGCTACTAGATGCTGAGGCTGACAAACCCAAGACTGACAAGTAAAATGGCATAGCCCGAAAATTATCAAGCAACATGGCAGGCCACTGGTTCAAGTCCAGAAACAGTCCCAAGATCAGCAGAGAACATGGCAGGCCACTGAGATGAAGACTCAGCCAAATCCAGGAGCCAGATATGCCAAAAAGCTCAGAGACCTTTCTCAAAATGTCTTCTTATATACTGGAAGCAGACCACATCCCTAAGGCAGCCACTCAGCTGCTCACAGTAGATTCCACCACGGAACTGACTACCAGTCTCATCATGGGGAATCACTACATCCAGCTGCCTGGCCATTCAAAACCAGGCCCAGCCAAGTTGACACAAAACCTTAACTACCACAGAAGCTGAAAGGATGAGTTGGATTGAACTGTATCCTGCCAAAATCTTAACCTCTATCCTACTTCCGTAGTGATACTGCCTCGGAAACCCAAGGAGGGGTCGCTATGAGTCAAGGCTGACTCGACGGCACATAACAACAACAACGCTTGTGATTATAATCCCATTTGGAAATGGGTTGTCTTTGTTATATCAGTGAGACAGGATTAGAGTAGAGTGTATCTTAAATCAATGTCTTTTGAGATGTAAAAGAGATTAAACAAGCAAGGGAAAGAAGCAAAGATGGGAGAAGGGAGATGCCAGGCCACATGAAGATTACCCAGGCACAGACGCTCAGTAGAGACAAGGACTTACAGAGCTTACACAGAGAGAAAGCCTTCCCCAGAACTGGCACCCTGAATTTAGGCTTCAAGTCTAATCAGTGAGAAAATAAATGTCTGCTTGTTAAAGCCATCACTTGTGGTATTTCTGTTATAGGAGTACTAGATAACTAAAACAGATGGTATTTCAGAACTTTTATACATCATAGGAAATGTTCAATAATCTATCCATTGCCATTGAGTCAACTCCAACTCATAGCAATCCTGTAAGACTGAGTAGAACTGCTGCATAGGCATAGGGTTTCCAAGGTTGAAATCTTTATGGAAGCAGATTGCCTCATCTTTCTTCAGGGTGCACTGATACATTCAAACTGCCAACCTTTCAGTTAGCAGTCTAGTGCTTAACTACTGTACCAACGGAGCTCTTATGCTCAATAAAGTATCTGCTAAATAAATAATTTATTAAGCCTCTCTGAAGAGTGCATAGTTTATTTCCTGATGATGAGATCTGGGATTAACAGAAGAAAAGTGTTCCCCGTTCAAACATGGCACTCCCAATATCATTGCAAACAATCTCACACAAATAAAATTGCATGGCCTGAGAAGTTGAAAAGAAGAAAGGTGAGCCCACCACTGCAGCCAGGTGATCTGCACTTGGTTTAATGTGGCTGTGACATCTAGAGTTCCATAAATAATCCCCCAGCTGATATCCCTACTCCCAGATATGCCCATTAAACCCAACCCCCAGAGTCCCCAAATAATCTTTGCAAAATGGAATTCTCCAATCACTTCACAACTTGCTTAAAATTACTCAGTAAGCATTGAGAACCAAAGTCCAAACCTTTTAACACTGTATATGACACTTACCCTAATTTGGCTTTCCTTGCCTCTCTAGCCATTTTGCTGTTGCTGCTGTTGTTGTTATTGGTTAGTAGGTTTTTGGCAGGAGTGGGTGGGGACTGCCATCAGGTTCTAGCAACATAAAGCTATTTCTGGTTCACACACACACACACTCACTATCATCTCTATGTCTCCCTGTCTTTCATCATGCTGGCCTCTGCTTGAAAGTCTGCCTTCCTCTTCACTTGCTCCCCTTCCTTTTCCTTAGCTCTTAGGTCTGCTCTAGGAAGCCTAGGGCATGCATTAAATATTTTTCTTTTACCCTATCATATTTCTATCGTTCCCCAGACTATTTTAGCACTGAAACTCCAAGTTATGTTATTACTCTCCTCCCTCACTAAACCTCAATGCTTCCGTGTCCTACTTATTTATCTCTGTAACCCTATGAGATTGACAGGCTGGCACATAGTATGATTGCAAGAGCTCTTGAATGAATGAATACTGAATACTATTCATGGAGGAAAGTTGCATCAGCCAAGTTAAGAGTTACTGGCCTAAAGTGTCCCTGAATTTGTCCTTTGTACATAGCTCCTCTTACTCTTAGGACAGCTCTGAGTGGTAACAGGTGCATTTTGGCCCTAAAAGGGCATTTACTTAGAAACTTCTTACATGAGCAGAGTAAAGCAGAAAAATTAAGAGACAAACATTTCTCCAAAACTATCAGAAAACAAGTCCAGCATATACCAGCAGATGTTCTCAACTCCACCATCACCACCAGCGGCACCACCACCAAGTTCTTAATGGCAGAAGAGGGTGAACTCATCCCTAGGATTCTACAAATTTGGAGTATTTTTGACCCTTGGAGCTTTGGTGGCACAGTGCCTAAGGCATTTGACTGCTAACCAGAAGACTGGTGGTTCAAACCCACCAGCCACTCCTGGGAAGGAAGATGGGGCAATCTACTTCCCTAGTGATACCACCTCAGAAACCCAAGAAGGGGTCGCTATGAGTTGGAGATGATTTGAGGGCAGTGAGTTTGTGGGGTTTTTTT